>NW_021635875.1:0-84543 GCF_004799145.2 Neltuma alba | reverse complement strand
TCAGTTTGGGTGCGATCTCCAGTATGTGCGTTCTTCATATGTATGAAGAAATTTAACGGATTTGATACCTCTGCTTGAATTAAATGTTGAAAGATTTACTGAAAAGTCTAATGAAATTGTGATTGATTTCAGTTTGAAGTCGTCGTGAACCTGTGATGAAGGTGTTCATCCTACCTGATCTTGCTTTCACGTTGTAATTTTTAGTTTTTGGATTCTGGTTGTTCGAATGATTAGAGAGTTCTTTGTTCAAATTTGTGTAGCTTAATGGGTCTTGGAGAGCTGGATGCAGACGATCAATGGTCCTCTTGATGTTGCAAGCGCTTTGATATTGCTCTGCTGGCTTTGGTTTAGTTTCTTCTCTATTGTTATGTCATTTTACGCTTTAGAATTCTTTGAATCGCCAGCTTTCTTGGAGTTATAAATGTTCAGGTCATCATTAAAACAAGGAACATCGTTTCTCTTGTTTACAGAAATTTTAGTTCACATTTAGGATTTGTGATCTAATAGAGTTTAAACGCTCAGATTTTTCCAACATTTCATTGAGGGCGCTATTCTTTAATCTACTGGCCGACTTACAAATTTTCGACTTCTGTAGGTCTAGTTAACGAATAGCCCTGTGCCATAATGATAACTTTAATTTGATTACATCATGATCCTGCTTGTCTTTGAAAATAGTCTTTGTTGGTGAAATCAAGAATGGACAGAAGGAGGAGGATATCATAGTACTCAAGCTCTTCCACATGCGAGTTTTGTTACACCTTCTGGAGGCTGTTGGACTCAGGTAAGCTCAAAATTTATTGCTATCTTACCTCTGTAGTCTCTGCAACCATATTTCTGCATAATCTGGCTTTCATGAAGCAGTTGTTTAAAGGGTTCGGAATAAATGGCTAGCAAAATGCTGAGCCAAGGATTGCGCTGTTAAAACTTAGGAGTATTAGAACGACTATGCTTGTAGCATATATTTTATTAGGTAGTTAGATTTTGGACCATTTTTCTTCCCAGATAACTAGATTTTCATTGTTGAAGAGGCATACACCCTTGAAATTGTTTGAAAGATTTTGGGTGACAAAAATCATTCTAGCAACTAACTAATAAATGCAATTTCAACTTTTGAATGTGATCAAACTCCAACCTTGACACCGAGCAAGCAAGCTATACATGCATTTGGAGCTGGTTTGTCTTGATTTTTCACAATCTATTTCTATGGACCGCAGAAATTTGTTTACTGTCTAAAATAATTTATGTTAAAGGCTGCAGATTAAGTATCTCCCAGGGCGACACATTAACCAAGTAGGGTGGATTTTAGAGGGTAGTAAGTTATTATACTATTTATGTACCGCTTGTATTTGTACTTTTCCAACTACAACCCACTATGCTCGCTCCAGCTGAAGAAAGTGTGTTAGCCCAACTTGAAAAAATTGGCCTAAAAAAGAATTAGGCATTTTAGGTGGTTTTACAGGGGTAAGGCATGCAGCCCTATCTAGAGAATTCATAAAATTTTATCCTAGAAAATTAATTGTTTAATCTTTCGCCGAGTTTGTAGCTCAATTTTTATAGTTTGCCTCATCGTGACTTCTTTAAAGTTTCCTAAATCTTAGAAAACATCCGAGTCTCCCATAACTCATCCAATGTGGCATTGATAGAATTAAAATTTGCTTATTTGGCATCATTGTCAGGTTGCATCAACAAAAATGTTACTCCTCCGATCTTAATATAAGACCCATTTAACTAATTTGATTAGATTAAGGAAGTTAGGTAAGTTGGTTAATTATAAGAAAAGTGACACATTTTTCCTAAAACACCATAATCTTTCTTAATACCTCATCTCCCTCTTCTATTTATTTGGTTAGGGAGTATCCATAGGGGTAGTTTAGAGAAATTGATAAATATGAGAAATGGGTCTATATTTAGGACCAAACCCAACTCAACAATTGGGTCTTATATTAAGGACCGGAGGAGTATTACTTTTAGTTTTTAATACAAGAGTTTTTTGATTTTTAATTTAGTCCTCAATATAAAACATCAATCCATTTTGTCTATCATAGTTAACTATTTTTTCAAAGCTATCCAAACTTTTGAAAAAGAATTCTCCTGCATGAGGAACAGATTAGACCTTAGCTATCCAAACCCTCAAAAAAATTACTTAGCGTCCACTACCTTTAAAGATTCCTGATAAAGGATTACGAATTTTACAAATTGATGCTAGTGAAGATTTTTGGGGTGCTATTTTAATTGAAGAAATAAATGAAAAAATATTTTATTGTGAGTATGCAAGCAGAAAATTCAAAAAGTTAGAAAAGTATTACCATGCTACTTACAAAAAAATCTTTACAGTTAAAAAAGGAATTAAGTAGTTCAGTTTTCATCTCAATCCTTATTAATTAAGATGCTTAATCCTACAAATAGCTAGCTCTTTTAATGGAAAGATTGGTTTTCTCGTTATAAATTCACAGTTTTATCATCTCAAAGGGCATCAAAATACCATTGTAGATTATCTTTCAAGCCCTCAAAAAGCTTTCCAAATTTCATCTTAATCATTTCTGACCTGAAAAAGAAATGTCTTACAGAATGAAAGCGACCATCTTCCCTCTTGGATCATGACCTGAAACCCCTACAGATGTTTATAACCTTGCCAGAGGTTCCTTATTCTATTGGCTTCATCTCTTTTTTTTGTTAACACTGGAGTCCATCCATAGCCTCAACACTTTGATATGGACACTCCATATCTCACCATCCCTATCATCAAAGGACCTATTCTAGAAGAGCTCTTAGGTATCTTTGGTCTCTTTCAAGCATCAATACTTGTCATAGCCTTTCCAGTTTTACCTATACATCACCACTTGTGTGACTTTAGAAATCAAAACTCCCATCTTGTTACCTTTTTTGACTCATCTACTCCTTTATCAAACTAGCGAGGAAAACTTTATAATATCCTTAATGAATTTAATGTTTAGAGTGCAGCACCTTCAAAACCAAAAAAGGTTTTTCTACTTATAGTACTTGGAGACAAATTCATGTAGCCTTCTGGACCAGAGTTGTCTAGACTAGAGTTATAGGATAACCCACCAAGAATCTATTTGAAGTGTGACTTATGTATTTTTATGTCACGTGTCTACTTTAAATTTGTTTTAAGTTTGTGAGTCCTTGTCTTGTTTAATAATTAAGGGCATCTTTGCCCTTATATCATGCGTCTGTCTGAGAAACTTTGTTTTTGTGTCTGTAGTAATAATTTTAGTTTATTGTTGTGTTGTAATCCTTAAGGTCTATATAAACCAAGTTTTGCCAAGTGATAGAGGTGGAATGAGCTACATGAAGTCCTTTGTATAATATAAAGAGTAACGTACTATTCAGTAGAAGTTGCAGGAAGACCACAGGTATCTAGATTAGTTATTTGAACAATCTCCTTTACATGAGGTCTTCTTACAGAGATCAGATTTCTAATATCTCTGGTGACACGATTAGAACAATGGTTTGAGAAGAGGTAAATCCATTTTTTGAATTTTGGCATCATCAGGAAGATAATCGTTTTCAATTAGATTTTCAATCTTTGTAGAAAGTATTCTACAAATAAAAGAAGGAAGTCTTTAAGAATTAAAAGATGAGAAAAGTCGAACAGGTTCAAGACTGGTTGATGTATTACTCTGGTTTTGATGAATTCTTCTTGCTCATCATCATAAATAATATCTAGCTTCTGTCTTAAAATGCAGGCTCTAATACAACATGAAGAGTCAGCCTAAAAACCTAAGTTAACATAGCCTGATATTTAAAGCTTTAGTCTAGGTAAGGCCACATATATCAACTCATCAGAAGGGCCATGTTATGACTATTGTCTTGGATACCAGATAGGAAACCTAGAGAGTTGTTACTGAATACATCTTAAAAGATCATGGTCAGATTCTATTTCTGTTGCACAGGATATTCTTAAAGAGGTAAGGCATAGCATGTATAGAATCTCTAGAGACAGAAAAAAGGTATTATAAGTTAGGCTGTCAAAACAAAAAAGAGGCTTAGAGAAAATTCATGAAAACACACTTATATGATACAGAGGATTTCATGCAGCTTATTCCACTTCTATCACTTGGCAGAACTTGGTTTATATAGACATCAAAGATACAGCACTACAATCAACAAAAATTATTGCTACAAACACAAAAACAAAGATTCTTAATCAGACGCGTGACATAAGGGCAAAGATGCCCTTAATTATTAACCAGGACAAGGACTTATAGACTTAAAACAAATTTAAAGTAGACACGTGATATAAAGATACATAAGTCACACTTAAAGTAGATTCCTGGTGGGTCATCCTTATGTCTAGACCTTGAAGATTGGTTAATGACTTAGAGACAAATTCATGCAGTCTTCTGGATTAGAGTTGTTTGGATCAGAGTTATAGATTCCTAATGTGTAACGGACTTGAGGAGATAATGGTAATTTTGGTTGAGAAAATTAGAGTCCTTCTATGTAGAGACTTCTATCTGCATCCCTTTCATATCTCCTATAGAGAGTAAATAAGCAGAAAAACCTTTTTTGTTTTGAAGGTAGTGCACTTCAAACATTAAATTCATTAAGAATATTATAAAGTTTTCCTCGCTAGTTTGATAAAGAAGCAAATAACTCAAAAAGGATAACAAGATGGGAGTTTTTGATTTTTGGAGTCACACAAATAGTGGTGTATGGGTAAGCCTAGAAAGGCTATGGCTCAAGTATTGATGGCTGAAAGAAACTAGAGGTACATAAGAGCTCTTATGGAATCGGTCTTTTGATGATAGGGATAGTGAGATATAGAGTGTCCATATCAAACTTATGAACATTTGTAGGGGTTTTAGGTCGTGATCAAGGAGGGAAGATGGTGGCTTTCATTTTGTAATGTATAGAGTGGTTGATATGTTATGGGAGAAGATGAAATTTGGAGAGTTTTTTGAGGCTTTGAAAGATAATCTGCAATGGTATTTTGATGCCTTTTGAGATGATAAACTGTGAATTTAATGAGAGAGTGAATTTTTCTTTTGGGATTAAGCATCTTAGGAAAACACGTATTGTCTATTTTTACTCTGAACTAATAAGGATTGAGATGAAAACTAAACTTTTCAATTTCTTTTTTGATTGCAAGGATTTCTTTGTAAGTAGCATGGTAATGTTTTTCTGACTCTTTGAATTATCCACTTCCAAGCCTACAATAAAATCTTTTTTCATTTATTTTTTCAATTAAAACAACACCCAAAAAATCTTTTCTAGCATCAATTTTGTAGGATTCGCAATCCTTTGTCAGGAGTCTTTAAAGGCGGTAGATGCTGAGCAATTCTTTTGAGGGTCTGCTTCCTATACAAGAGAATTCTTTTTCAAAAGTTTGGATAGCTAGCTAGTATAATTGGACACATGAGGGAGAAAAATCTCTTAGATAATTGACAATCCCTTAAAACTATTAAATTTGCTTTGTGGTGAAATTTTTATATGGAAATTTGAGTAATTCTTCTATTTGGATAATACAGAAAAATTTGAGTAATTTTTCTGATACTAATTTCTCCTTTCTTTGTTGACACTATAATCTTATATTTTTCAACTATATCTCTAAATTGGGCTAATAAGAGCTTATAGGAATCTTCTTCTTTTAAGAAAAGCAAAATATTATCTATGTAGATGAGGATACTATTAAGAATGGGCTTAAATATTTTTGTCATAACCTTTTGGAATAGTGATAGGATGGCTTTAAGTCCAAATAACATAACAGTCTATTGGCATTAGGCATTTGGAATGCAAAAAGTAGTTTTATGGTGATTTTTTGGGTGAATACCTAATTGCCAAAAACCCACTTTAAGATCAAATTGGAAAAGATCTTAGCATTTTTGAGTTGGACTGTAAGAGAACTGGGCTTTGACAAATGGAATTTGCCATCTTGAAGGAAAACATTAAGAAGCTTACAATCGATGACTAACCTTTTCTTTCCTCTAAAATTCTAATATTTTTCTCAACATAGAAAGCTTGATAAGCCCAATCTGATTTTGTTGGCTTGATAAGATCTTATTTAAGAAGTGTAGCCCATTCTTGTTTGGCTTTTTAAGGTCTTCTGGATTCATTCCTGAATGAGAAGCTTTAGTAGGATTAATATCCTCATTTTTTGTAAAGAGAGTTTTATTAAAAAAAAACTCTTGATTTCTCTATAGTGGGAATGGATGAGAGAATTGATCATGACTACCAACACAGAATCTAAGAAGGTGATCTCTGATGTCCTCATATCCTGATGGCGCTTGCTGGATTTCAAATAGACTAGGAATTTCAGTATATGCATTAAAATAATTTTTATATCTAATTCCTCTAGGCAATACTTGAAGACTTGAAGAGTCTTAGTGTGAAAATAAGCATCAAATCTAATAAGAACATCCTCTCCAGGTAAATCACTTCCAAGGATTTTGATCCTCAAAACACATCCTGGGAAAAATTGAATTCCAATCTTTCTTTGAGTAATCTAATAAACCTTGAACTACTTTGAGTTAGCAGTGACAAAATATTAATTGAAAGGAACCCATCAAGAGGAAGAATATGTGGTTTCATTATGGTTTTGCAAGATCCAGTATCAATAAAAAAAATGACAGGAATTGGTTTTTCATATTTCCTAAAAAGATATGGATTTCTCCAGAAAAGTGAAGAGACAGGCTTCATGAATTTGGAGTATGGATTGATTTGCAACTAGCTAGAGACAAGAAGGTTCTTAGTAGGTTTAGGCTTAAATAAGATGGCTCTTGATAGGTTCGAGCTTAAACAAGCCGGCCCTTGATGGGTTTGGGTTTTTCAAATAATAACTAATAAATTAATAATTGCACAAAGTGAGCTATATATTGTAAATTTATATTTTAGGTCAAACTTGTTATTGGTATTTTTATTAATATAAATATAATTATAAAAAATGAACATATTTCTAATGATAAAAATATAACATGCAAGTTTAGACAAGCCGGTCCTTGTGGGCTTGGGCTGACCGAACATGAAAATTCGCTTTACCTAAAATTATACATGTGTTAGGATTATCATTAGACGTTGCAAACGGCCTGGGAAGATGTGAAACGTGAGTTAGAGACTTATTTGAATATGGAGGCTTGCTGAGATTGCTTTTTCTCCATCTAACTTTTGGAGAAATACCTTCCCTCAAGACCTAACATTCGGCTAGTTTAGGAGACTTGAAGGGAAAAGATTTTGCCACCAAATTTGTTGAAAAGTAAGAGGAGGAAAGCAAGTTCAAGAGCAAGAAACCTTAAGGAAATTCAAGAGCTCTCTATCAAGGTAAGCCCAAGCTTCAATTAGGAAAGTTATTTGCCATAGTTAGAATAAGTTTTGAATAGGTTTTGATGAGTAAGAAAATTAATCTTTATGCTTGATTCTTGAAGAAAATCCAACTCCCTAATACTAGAGCATATTTTTAGCCAAGGCTGAAATTAGGGTTAGGATTTGATTTGAGTTAATTTGATGCTCTTATTATGTTTAGAATGTGATTTTGTGTAGGAGAGTACCAAAAAAAAGTATTTGAAAGTATTGAAATTAAAAATAAAATTTTAAATCTTAAACCCTATAACTTTCAACCAAGCATGGTTGGATCGAGAGGAGATGGATATTGTTAAAATTAGATGATTGTATGAATTCTACATGTAAAATTTTGTAGGAGTGACTTGAGAAAGTTAGCAAAAACAAAGAGGAAGCAATTGCTAAAAAAAAAAAAACAAAAGGAAAATGGTTAAAGGGTATGAATTACTCC
The DNA here is from genome assembly GCF_004799145.2 of Neltuma alba. Taxonomy (NCBI): domain Eukaryota; kingdom Viridiplantae; phylum Streptophyta; class Magnoliopsida; order Fabales; family Fabaceae; genus Neltuma; species Neltuma alba. The sequence goes on along the minus strand of NW_021635875.1, from coordinate 76,796 downwards.
CTCCGTTCCTTATTATAAGAGACATTTAGTGTTTATGGCATGTTCCTATATATAAGAGACACTTAAAAGTTGTTTCTACTTTTTTGTGTTGATTTCCTATTTTACCCATATTTATTGTCTCCAATTCACACACTCTCTCCCTCTCACTTCTCTTTCTTTCAATAATTTAATTGTTCTCTCTCATACTCTCTCTCCTTATTAATGTGGGCATTTTTGGAAAAAAATTATATTTTTTACACATTGATTGTTCTTAACTAATTTTAACTGTTTTTTTGATCAACATAATTCGGTTATTCGTCTCTTATAATAAGGAACGGAAGGAGTAATATTTTATGTTGATTTAAGTGATAATGTGAAGTATCCTTATCCTTGATTGATAGGGATTACATAAGGATATAAAGAAAATCAAGAGGAAGAATAAGAGACCGAAAATCCAAGCTTGAAGAAAGGTAGCATAGAACTTACAATTTGATATTAACTTGCATGGTTTTTGTCATGTGTTATTCTTTGTTTATATGCCATGATGTGGTAAAGCTAGATAGGTGATGATGTGCTTAACTCTTTGCATTTTATGCCTTGACTATGTGCAAGGTTGAGTTGCCTATTGGTATGATATCCATGACATGAACACTGATTGATGACATGGAAGTAATATGTGACATGCTTTGCTTGCTTAACATTTTAATTGTGGTTCTTTACTACTAAGATTTTTATAAAATTTCACTCCCATTATGCTTAAATCAAAACCATCTAGGGGCTGCGAATGCAAAAAGAAAAGGAAAGGAAGTTGCTTTAGCATGAGGAATTACTTATTGACATATGTTATTATATGACTTTGAACATTTCTATTTTGAAGCATGTAAATTTGATACTAAACTTAGATGTAAAACTTGGCTATGATATATAATTAATCCTAAAGTATGCATGAGAAAAACTTAGATGTAGTATAGCATGAGAAAATAGCTAATGTGGTTAAAAAATTGGTTCAAATTCAAGAAAGAAGGAAAAAGGGGGATAAAAATATTCCTAAAACTACCAAACTTGATAACCACAAACTTTAAGCAAATGGTGGAGTTTGATTATGAAACATGGCAATTTAATGGATCTTATTTTTAGCTTTAAATAAGTGATAATTTATTAAAATTGGAGTTTTATACAAAAAGGTATGCTTATCTAGAATGAAGCATAAATTCTGAAAAAAAATAAAAAAATTGACTATATGAACAATATATATTTGCATGAAAACTAGGTACAAGTATAAAGGATTCATAATCAGAGAGTATGTTTTTCCCTTGAAGATCCTTTAACAAGTTTTAAATAGAATTTGGAACTACCTTTTTTTTAAATTTAGTTATGATTTTTTAAAATCAGACTAATTTTAAGGTCATGGCAAATAGTAACCCTCTCACATTTATTTTAAAATTTGGATTTCTCTAATATAAGGACGTAATGAGTAGTTTCTTCTATTTAATGTGTAAAAAGGTTAAAAACTAAGGTGTTGTACAAGCTTCCTTGTGGGTAGCATGAGGGAGGGGATCTATGCTAGAGAAGATTTGACCAATAACATTTAATGGGCTTAACATCCCACTCTAAGACATCAATAATTAGAACAACGCTTTGAGAGGGCTCAAGAAAATGTATTTGTGCCTTGACCAACAAATACAGCTTTTAGCCTACCATTATGAAAGCGATAGTGGTATAACTTGATACTACAAGTGATTTGATGGGATAATATGGGTTCGAATCTTTTAGGTGTTGAAGAAGAAGATTTTACCAATGTCTCTATTGTAATTTGGATTTAACATCGTAACCCATGGCATTAATAATTTGTGCATTTCCTGGAGATGGTTTGAAGAAAGAGTTTCGCTTTGATATGCATTTACTAACAATTATTGCTTTAGGCTAAGTGATTGTGCTTAATCCTACAATATGTGCCGCATTTGGGTGTTGACACATGTTTTTATTGTCATGGGCGGTTGTGATTGATCATAAGATATGCTCAATGTATGGGGTGTCAGATTGCTTCATTTTAGCGCGGGGTTGGACAGTCTCCTTCATAATTTGATGGGCTTAACATCCTAACATCTCAACCTTATTGCTTACTCTGATCATATGGCAGTAATTGGTGAGATTTATTAGCAGCAACTTCTCTTGATGAATTCATTCATTTGAAAGAAATGAAGTTAATTGGTGTAAAATCCTAATTTTTGTTCCTAAGATTTAAATATTTAGAAAGAATAATTATTTTATGATAAACATAATTTTATCTTATAATTATTTGAGTACAGAATAGTTACCCCAAAAAAATTAATTTATAAAAACAAAAGCGATTATAAGAAGATAATTAATAATTAAAATTTTAATATTTTGTCTTTAAAAAAAGGGCAAAAAAAAAAACAGAGAGAAAAAAAGGTAAACCTGCAAATTTAGGCCTTAGGTCTATTAGGGCCGTTTGCCCTAATCTTTATTTATAATGCTTGGTCTTTTTCTTTCTCGCTCGGTCTTCTTTTACCTTCTTCTTTCACTTGCGGTTGGCTGACGCTCTCTTTTATTTTTTTTCCCAGTCTATAGTTTGATTTTGCAGATATTTTTGGTAAGCAAAACAACTTTTTTTTTTCATTAAACTATCTTTATAAAAGTTATTCTACTCATTTACATCTATCCAATAATAGTAATTTTGTGCTGCTTAGATGAAATTTTTGCATGAGCAATTATTGAATTTTGATGATTTATAGTCATAATATTATAGAACTATTTTAGTAGATAATTTCTGTTAGTTTAATTTTATTTTTGGGTGACTAGATATTTTAAAATAATTATTTTAACTTAATTAACTTATTAATTAAAATTTTTTTATTAGTGGAAGTTTATAAATTCCGAAAACTCTCATAACATGAACTTAAGGTATTTTAGCACCAACTTACAATTTCCTATTAACCAAATTACTCATTTACATCCTCCAAATTATTTACTTTAAGAAAAGAATTTTTTCCAAAATTATTAAATCTGAAATTACTATATTTTAAATTTTAAAATCTCGTTTCAAATTTAAACCTTCAAACTAAACATCAAAAATTTCATAGCACCTCAAATATATAAATAAATAATTTGCTCAGATTTTTCATAGTACAAATATCATGTTTCTAACAAATAAAGAGCTTTTAATCTAAAATAGTTATTTTAAAATAGAGAGTCACCCAAAAAATAAAACTAAATCAATAGAAATAATCTATTAAAATAGTTCTATAATACTATTACTATCAATCATCAAAACTCAATAATTGCTCTAAACCTTAAACCCAAAAATTTTCTGTAAGTAGTACAAAATCACTATCATTGGATAGATCTAAATAAGTAGAATAACTTTTATGATGAAAGTTTAGTAAAAGAAGTTATTTTGCTTATAAAAAAATATTTGCAAAATTAAATTGTAAACAAAAAAGAATAAAAAGGAACTTCAGCCGGCCGCAAGTAAAAGAAGAAAGAAAAAAGATGAGACGGCGAGGAGGAGGACGGAGGCTGTAAATAAATATCAGGGCAAACCACCCTCATGGCCCAAATTTGCAAATTTACCTTTTGTTTTTCTTTAACCTTTTTTAAAACAAAATATTAAAATTCTAATTATTATTATCTTCTTATATTCGCTTTTACTTTTATAAATGAATTTTTTTTGGATAAGTATTCTGTACTCAAATAACTATAAGATAAAATTACGTTTATGATAATATAATTATTCTTTCTAAAGATTTAAATCCTAGGAACAAAAATTAGAATGTTATAACTTGCATGAGTTGTCATTAATAATAGGTAAGGTAGCTTGAATGATAGCTATCGTCTGCATTTGGATTATCAAGAGAGGTTACTTATTCACTAACAAATATGCTAACTACTACCAAAGTATTAGAGCAAGCACAAAGGCGTTCAAGCCCTTACCTACAAATCGTCACTTTTTGTATCTTCTAAATTACAAACAACTTAGTTCATTCCCAACCACATTTTATCTAGATTTCTCATCTATTAAACCACTATAACAACAACTAAGGGTTTGCTTGTATCTGCGATTCATAAATGTTTTTACATCTCACATACTTATGTTGTATTTCGTAAATCACGATTAAAAAGTTATTTTTAAGTAATTCCAAATAAGCCCTAAATCAACCAAACCAAAAAATTTCTTCACCTTTATTAGTTAAGTATGTGACAAAGTGATGGCTAATAGTGCTATGATGGTGAGAGTAGAACAACACTAGGGGTTGGGAGATGAGGGTCAGAGTAGAAGTCGACAAGGAAAAGGTTTGAAAAACAAGCGGTGAGATTTGACTTTGAGAGACAATGTCTTAGAGACTGTCTAAGGGTTGGAGGGTCAGTCTATGTGAAATAGGGGATTAAATGGGTGTTTGGTCGATGGATGGCGAGTTTCGATTTGGAACTTTTAAGAGTAAGAGACAAGAACTAAGCATATGTAGGGATACTTTGTGCACATAAACTGCCTCCCTTTTTTCCTTCACGTTTTCTAAACAAATGAGGTCAAATTCATTTATTTAAACTTGTTCACAATTAGGTCTCTCGGGACCTGTGAAATTATTCTCCCATTTCAAAAAGATCTTATGGTCTACCTTAAAGGGGAAAATCTATTTATATATATATATATATATATATAAAGTGTAATTTTAACAATAAAGTTTACCCTAAGAGGCAGTAGGCACCATAAAATTTATTTGTGTACAAAAATACACATGAAATTGTCAAAAGGAGACATCTGGTACTATACCGTTAATATCCGTTAGTTTACCGTTAAAAGGGCCCATAAAGTCAATTTTAAGGTGCATTTTTAACAACAAAATTTACATTAAAGGGCACTAGGCATCATAAAATTTACTTGAGTGTAAAAATATACATGAACTTTCTAAAAAGGAAAAAAACAACAAAATTCTCCAACTCCCATAAATGTCTATTAATTTTTTTTTTGTGTCCTACTTTATCACATTTTTTCTCTACTCATTCCTACTTCTTTTTCTCCTTAGTATAATGGACAAATTTTTAAAAAAATTAATGAAGTAAAACAATTATTTAAATACAGCATATAATATATGATCTAGCTCAAATATTTATATGCATCATGAGATTATATATTAGTTTATAAGCCAAGAAAATTAATGTGGAGAAAAATGATAAATATAATACTTTAAAGTAATTTATTTAATTTTTTTACTCTCCTTAAATTAGTCTAGTGTGTCCTATATTAAGGACTGGAAGTAGTACTTGGATACAAGTAATGAACATCATATCCTAAAAGGGAAAGATATTGTTTTGTGTAAATACCTATAAAAAGCTTGGAGACTGAGAAAACGACATGACAGAGAGAGTATGTGTTGACTATGATGAGAGAAAGATAGATCGATTTGGAAGTAAAAATTGATAAAGAGAAAATATGGTATTTGGTGGGACCCAAAAAACTAAAATTAATGGACATTTATGGGAGTTGAAAAGTTTTGTTATTTTTTTTTCTTTTAGAAAATTTATGTATATTTTTTCACCCAAGTAAACTTTATGATGCCTAGTGCCCCTTAATGTAAACTTTGTTATTAAAAATACATCTTAAAACTGACTTCATTAGCCCCTTTAACAAGTAAACTAATGGATGTTAACGGCGTGGTGTTAGATGCCTCATTTTAATAACTTCATGTATATTTTTGCATCCAAATAAACTTTATGGTGCCCAATGCCTTTTAGTATAAACTTTGTTGTTAAAATTGTATCTTAACCCTATATATATATATATGTATAATTTTCTAATAATCATGTTCAGAGATAAAACACTTTAGGATATGATTTGTGTTAAAATTATGATTATACGAATAGGACTTAGAAAACTCAGTTCAAAAGCATAGAGAGATTAGTTTTTAAGTGAGGTCTAATTAAAAAATTAGATATAGACCACGTTAAGCCATCAACCTTTGTAGCATAGGAACCATGCTAAATTTCTATGTTTCTAGTGGATCGTAGTTAGAATGTTTCCTGTGTATTGGATCCTCTAAATGAAGAAAGTCCGTACTATATTTGAATCTTTGGAGACAAAAACAAGATAAATTCAAGTTTTCAAAAGAGAACTCATAGAGAAATACATAGAAACATCTACAAGAGAATGTACACTATACCTTCAAAATTTACAACTCCTTACTGATATAGACTATTTTCACATTATTTATTGATGACCTTGCCTCTTGTAGCATCATGCATGCACACTCTTAGACATTTCAAGGGCAACACAATAATCAACACAAGTTATAATATTTAAACAAGACAAAAGCACAAGTTACAAAGTTGCGATAAGACAAACTAGAAATTACAACACATGCACTATATAGGACAAGTCACATGCAACGTAACTTATGATACTCACATTTCTACAAGAAGCCAATCAACGATAATGGTGATCCTAGAAGACAAACAATTGTGATGGTGAATTTTCGTGTGATAGGTTATGCCAAGACTAGAAAGTACATCACTATTCAGCCTTGCAGATAGGTTTTTGATCAGGTGAGATATTAGAATATCTTTTTTCCTTTAGCATGCCATAACCTATAATGTAATCTTTTTGCTTCATATTCATCTAAGATTTGAAATGACTTTTTTTAGCCGCAGCAATAAGGATAATTCTGTGTATTATGTATCCAGTTCATATCGGCCTAGAGAATCTAGAAAAAAGAGTCTTTATGCTTCATGATCTTGGACAATTTAAGGAATGTGCTTCTTTGACTCTTATTTAAGACACAATTCTAAAAACCCATATGAATTGGATACATAATACGCAAAGTTGTCTTAACTAAAAGTCACAGAAGCAAATCCCTAACTACCCAAATCATGAAGCATCAAGACTCTTCCCTCTAGATTCTTCAAATCCATATGAACTGGATGCACAATATATAGATAATCATCCTTATTGTAGTAGCCAAGAAAATAAAAACCTGGCCAAGAAAAGAAAAACCAGATCACATCCTAGATGAATATAAAGCAAAAACATTACTATATAGATTTTGGCATGTTAAAGAAAAGAGATATTCCATGTCTCACATGATTAAGAACATATATGCAAGATTGAATGGTGATCTTCTTGTAGAAATATGAGTGCCACAAGTTACGTTGCATGTGACTTGTCTATAATTTTTATTTTTTTGTGTAGCAACTTTATAACTTGTGTTCTTATCTTGCGTCAATATTATAACTAGTGTTTTGGTTTTGTGTTGGTCTTGAAATGCCCGGAGAGTGTGCATGTATGATGCTACGAGGGGCAAGATCGTAGCAAGAATGAATAGTGTGAAAATAATCTATATAAAAGGAGTTGAAAAGTTTGAAGGCGGAACAACTTGTACGTTCTCTTACAATAAAATTTTTAATGTTTCCCCATGACTTGTACCTACTTCAATTTTTTTTTTGTACGTTCTATATATGTTGTTTTTGTGATCTAATGTTGAATTATTAGAAAATTTATTCCTTTTTTGCAACTTTGGAAGTAACACTAACGTCTACCAAAGGTGTGGCAGGCAATTTTTCAAACTAGACATCTCGGGATAACACAAAGGAAGCCAAAGGACATGGAAATCACCGTATGCTGGTCCACTTTGTTTATTCATACTTGGTGGTATAAACCACAAACTCGACTTGGACATCTTGAGTTGCTACTCGAAGCACTCTTGTTTACGTTTATCAAAGCACTCACTCTCATGGTAGAGAACATACATTTCTTTGTTAGAGAACATATATGGCAGTCGTAAGACATAATGGCTATCTAGCATTGTTTCTCTCCTTAGACATTGCTAGTTTAAATGTTGTATTCTATTAATTTAATTGTTAAAAAAGTACATTAGTGGATATGGATGCTAATGTAATTTCTTTGGTAGAGAACATACTTTTTTGCGCTTTGTTGTCAGCATCTTTCAGTGTTATTAAAATATCATATCATTGATATTCTTTTGATAAAAACATTTATCTTAAATAAATCAATCAATTGTTTTCATTTTTCATTTGAAATCAATATTTTTTGTTGATTTATAATGTTGACTTTTTATTAGAGAGCTATGTATATAACTTCTGATCAAAGTGGCCTCATTTTTAAGTAATCACTGTTTACCAAATCTAATGGTGAAGAGAGGCACAATTTGAATCTTAAATTCAAGTAGAAGATTTGAATTCTTTTATTACTTTAAAAAAAATAAATGACATATGAAGCCTTATAAAAAGTCTCATTTAATGTATGAGTATTCCTTGACTAATGAATTTCATAATTTAATTTTTATTTCATTTTGTAACATGAAATTTTATAATATTTGCTGCTTGAATTTGATTAAGGGATTTCATTTTTCTGAAACACACATATTAGAAATAAGGCCTTTTCCCCAATAAATTTATACCATGAATGAATGCTCCTCAATTTCATCCATTAAAATATATATAGATAAATAAAAGTATGGAGTGCTCATTTTATTTTGTTGGCAAAAAAAAGTATTTTTTATTTTAATAGATAGGACATTTAAAATGAAGAAAATTTTATATACTTCTTAAAAGTATAAATTTATCATTTAAAAATTATCGATTATAATAAATTAATTACCTTTTTCTTCTCTAAAGTTTTTTTTTCCCACCAAACTCTATCCATTTATTAATTCAACCCAACTGTGATTTTTGTTGTTGTTGCGAGCCAAGAATTCAAACACGGATTTTGGCCGTTAAGTATAAATATGTTAGATATCTGTGACTCGATTGGTGAAATAGTATCTCTCTCTAAAAAAGCATTTTTTTTTACCGCCGCTGCCCTTTTGCCAACTCTTTCCATTGAAGTATACAGATAAATACAAGATCATGTTCATGGTAATGATTACCAAGTTCAACTTGCTGATGGTCCATAACAAGAAAAATTGGATTCATGGTCCAAATGTCCCTCAAATGCGATTTTTTAAAAAAAATAATAATAATTGCAAAAAGTGAGCTACAGATTGTAAATTTATATTTGAAAGTTAAAGTTGTTACTGATATTGTTATACTGTTTTAAATATATTATTCATATTAATTATTAACTATTAATATAAATATAACTATTTTCTTTGTTTCATTCCGCCCTTAATATATTACGATAGTTCACACTTCAAAGAATACTAAAAAAAAAAATTACGATAAACAAATCTCAAATATTATTAAGTAATACTACCTCCGGTCATTAATATAAGACCTTGTTTGACTTTTTGTTTGGTCTTAATTATAATACCCCAATCCATTTTTTCTCTCATATTTATGCATTTTTTTTCCAAGATAGTCCTTCTAATAATGATAGTTCTAGCCAATATATTTAATTAGCAAGGATATTTTAGGAATGACAACACTTATTTATTATAAACTAACTTAACTTATTTCCTTAATTTCCTCCAATAAGTCAACTGGGTCTTATAATTAGGACCGGAGGTAGTAATATATAAAACAGAAAAAACGAAAGTCCACTTTAAACTTGAATTAGTTTGTTACAAAAGCCCTTAACGCTGAATCTAAAAAATATGCCGTTGCCCTTAATTAGTCCCCTCCCCCCCAACCCCCCGGCCTCCAATTTGTAACCCAAATTCATATTTCAAATCTCAAAAATCTTTTATGACCGTTGATCTCCAACGGCTACCCAAAAAAAGAAATTCTAACGGCTAAATAGTAGACTCGCATTCTCTCATTCCATCTTTCTGACACAACCTATCACGCTCTCATTCACTCTCCATCTCTTCCTCGCCCTAGCCTCACGATAATTTTCATTTTAATTTGGGAATTCTCATATTTCTTCCTCCGGATCTTCGGTACCAATCCCATGGATGGTGCTTGTACTCTCTTCCCCGCTTTTCTGGTAAGATATAGATAGTTGGGTTTTGGTGCGATCTCCTGTATGTTTGTTTCTAGTAGTATTAACTGTTGAATGATTTACTGAAAAGTTTAATGAATTTGTGATTGATCTCAATTTCAAGTCGTCCTTATTCTGCGACGAAACTGTTCATCCTACAGGATCTTGCTTTTACATTTTAATTTGTACTCTATGGATTCCGGTCGTTCCAATGATTAGAGAGAAGTACAGTGTTGGGATCTTTGTGTTTTCATGTGAGGCTGGTAAAATTCAGCTTTGCTTAATGCGACTTGGTGGAGAGCTGGATGCAGATTCTCAAGGGTACTCTTAATATTGCAAGCGCTTTGATATTTCTGCGGGCTTTGTTTTATTTTCTTCCCTATTGTTATGTCACTTTACGCTTTCTTTGGGCAATAAATGCTCAGATGATCATTAAAACAGTGAATATCATTATTTTTGTTTACAGAAATTTTAGATCACAGTTAGGATTTAAGATCTAATAGAGTTTGAACGCAGAGATTTTTCCAGCAATTCGTTGAAGGGTGCTATTCTCTGATCTACTGGCCGCCTCACAAATTTTCGAATTCTGCAAGTCTAGTTACTCAATAGCCCTGTAGATAACTCCAATGTGCGATACACACACATATATTTTCTTGATGTCAATGGTACGTGGTGATCCTGTTTGTCTTAGAAACTAGTCTGCTAGTTCAGGTGAAATCCCGAATGGGCAGAGGAAAGGGGGATGTTGTAGTACTCAAGCTCTTCCCCACGCGAGATTTGTTACGCATTCTGGAGGCTGTTCTACTCAGGTAAGCTCAAAATCTTACTATTTTACCTTGTATCCTCCTCTACCATGCTTCTGAATAAATGGGATTGGAATAAATGGCTAACAAAATGCTGACCCAAGGATTGTGCTGTTAGAATTTGGGATTCACTAAAGCGATTATGTTCTTAGATGATATTATTAGGTATTTAGATTTTGGATGATTTTTCTTCTTAGTCTATATTTTGACACTTTACACTTCATTCATCTAAATATTGATGAAAAGTCACAGAAGCTTTAAATATAGTTTGAATGATTTTGGCATGGGGTGAGCCTCTTGGAGCATCTGAGAATCAATCTAGAGATTTACAGATCTTATTATACCAAGGTTATCTCAGCTTCACACAGACCACATAGGACCTTAACCTTTAAAACTTAGGACCAAGGGCTCTTCAACTAAAAGAGATCATTTCACATGATTATGGTCGGATTCTTTCCGATACACGGGATCCTCATATGAGGTAAGTGTAGAACATACTTGAATTTTAGAGATAGATAGAACAAGCTTTTACAAATAGAAAAAAATTTTTAAGACAGAGGTTATGAAAAACATACTTAAAAAGTAATTACAACACTTGATGCCCCTTCAAAAGACTAGAGTCTCGTTTATATACACTTTTAGAATGACTAGAAGACAAACTTGAATTATTACACCTAAAATACAACCATATTTTATAAAATATAAAGATTCCTGACAAAGCAAAAAGCACACAAAGTTAAAGTGACAATTGAAAAAAACAAAAGCACACAAAGTTAAAGTGACAACTGAAAAAAGCAAAAGCACACTTCACACTTATACTTAAAGCGAACCTATTATAACATAAAGGCTGACATAAAATAGATGGCATGACAAACATGCTGAGTCAGTAAAGGCTCAAATATTTTTGTCATGGCTTTCTGAAATAAGGACAAAGCAACTTTTAGTCCGAATGACATAACTGTCCATTAATCTGAGCACCAGGGATACAAAATGCAATTTTGTATCTATCTTCAGGATGAATACAGTTGCCAGAAGCCAGCTTTGAGATCAAACTTTGAAAATACTTAGGCTTTCTAAAGTCTAGTAGCCAATGTAGAATATCTTTTGTCACCATGTCTGCCATGCCATTTACTTTATGTCATCCTTTATAGGTTTGGTCTTCTAAAGGGGCATCCAGTGTTTAATTACTTCTTATAAATAAAAGTGTATTTTCCATAACCTTTGTAACAACGAAACTACTACACTTATAAATTAATCAATATTGAAAAGTTAACCATGATAGAAGAGAAACTTTGTAAAATATTTAGAAATACTATCATGGTTATATAAACATCCCAAATCATATGAGATTAACCATGATAGAAAAAGAGTTAAACCAATCCATAAATATGTCTATCATGGTTAAAAGAACTTTTCTAAATTAACTGCGTGCAAAAAGATATTCATAATGGATAGGGCTTTGGGTATTATGAATCTAGAATATCATTTTCAACCATAAGCCCATAACACGATTTTACTAAATAGTACCTTTCATAACTTTCAACAAAATCAAAAGTCATTTGATGTCAAAGATCATTGTGGATTCACCACTCATATCAAACAAAAGAAATTACATGCAAATGCCTAAAGGCCTCCAACCTTCTACCAGCATACAGTCCAGTAGCAGTTCTCAAAAGTACACTGTCAAAATAATCAATCTCAAACATATCAGAGTATGTGGAATGGGCCCTATCACGGCAATATACATCTATCCGACACAATCAAAAGAGTGGAAGCGCAATTTTGCAATAGCAGCTCAAGCTTCCAGAGCCTTCCCTGACTGACCCGAACGGGAACTATCACCTGGAAAAGTGTTAAATCAACGGGGTGAGACAAAAGTCTCAGTAACCAACAATCCTACTTATCAAGCATACAAGTAAGTGCTCGTGACGTGTCAAGTGAGACAATTGCAAATTCATAGTATTCCAACAAATTTCATATTGTCAAAGCATATAAAAAGTACAATCAATAATCTTTTCACCTTCCTTATATCCACCCACCTTATATCCTCTGACTAAACCCATGGGCTAAATCCTCATCCATGTGACTGGTAATTAGACAAGCTCACCGATCAAGTGATATGGACCGGCCAAAATCCACAGAGCACAAGACCGGACCATGGGTTCCCCTCTAGTCTACTAGTAGGGTGTCAATGCCCTATAATGAATAATTGGGCCAAAGGACCAATCAGTGTACACCTGATAGCCCTACCACCTTATATCCTCAAATGTACATAATTCACCCCCTTATATCCTCTTTGTTATAGTACCCATCATCAACATCCGCCACCCCTCATATATCAACACTCAAAATATTGCATTCATAAACAATCATCACATGTAAAAATCAATTGGGATTTTCCATTTTTCAATTAACTCATAATACTTGAGATCATCATAATAGTAAACATATATCTTTTGCAACAAAAGTCTCACAAGACAATTTCAATAACAATATACTTTCATAGCTCACATCATAATTCAATAATATTTTATAAATTCCTTGTAATTCAAAATTAATCACAAACAACCTACGAGCATGAATAATAAGTAGAAAGTGGTTACCTCTTGTCTAGAACAAGTATTACCACAAGGTTAACCTCGTGCTCATACCAATAGCCCAATAATTTAATCTACACAACCAATACATTTACATATCAATACACAAGCTATTTAATTAATTACTTAAACTAAAACATATATATATATAAGTTAAAGTTTCTAATTCTATGCTAAACCCAAACCTTTCATAACCCATAATTAAGTCTTTTAGCACAAAATTTATATATCCTTACAATCCAAAATTTTCATTTAAACCTTTCAAAGTATTTACTTTAATACAGATTTTTCTCAAATTTTTAAACCTGAAATTATCATATTTAAAATTCAAAAATCCTATTTTAACTTTAAATCTCAAAAACCAACCATTAGAAATTCAATATACATCAAATGCATCTAAGTAAATAATTTAATCAACAGTTTCATGGTATAAATATCATATTTTTCATAAATAAATATCTGTTTAACTAAAATAATTCATTTAAAAATATTAGGTCAGTCAATAAATAAAACTAAACTGATAGAAATGATCTACTAAAATAGCTCTATAATACTATGCTTACCTATCATCAAAACTCAACACTTGCTTCAAACTCTAAACCCAAAAATTATCTCTAAACAGTATAAAACTACTATCATTAGATAGATTTAGATGAGTGGAAAAACTTTCATGAAGAGAGTTTAATGAAAAGAAGTCATTTGGCTTACCAAAATGATCTGCAAAGTTGAAACCCTACTGGAAAAATGAGAGAAGGCGCCGGAGAAGGTAAAACAGAAAGACATCGAAATGTTTCTCTCTTTGGCCCGCCCAACGGTTAAAATAATATTTTGGCATAAATTCCAGTTAAAGACCCCATATTAAAATGGGACAAAATTATAGTTTGGTGCCCCGTTTTTTCCCTTTTTTTTTTTAATCCGTTTTATTATTATTATTATTCAGTAATTTCCATATACATATTTTATAAATCTTATTTTCAATAATTCTCTTTTCTTAAATAAATAGAGAATAAAACTCATTTATCAAGCATTAAACTCCTTCTAAACTTAACTAAACACTAGGAATAATAATAAAAAAAATTGGGATGTTACAACCTCTCCCTAAAAAGCTTTCTCTCTTTTTGAAAGCTTGTTCTATCTGTCTCATATGAGGAGGATCCTGTGTATCAAAAAGAATCTAATCATGATCCTATGAGATGATCTTTCAGTTGAAGAGTCCTTATTCTAGTGTTTTACAAATTAAGGTCTTAATATAGTATGTGTGAGGCCGAAAGAGTTGTTGAGTAAGACCTTAACATGGTAAGACTGAGGCTTAGATGCTCCAAGAGACTTGCCCTGTGAAGCTCAAAGGGCCATTGATAATGGGAAAATTGCAATTAGGTGAGGCTCAAGGGAATTAAATACAAAATGGTCTCTTGAAATCATGAAATTATTTTAAAGTTCCAATGGGTTTTTTTCCAATAAATTTTACTTGTTTAATACCAAATCGCCCTTATTATTTTTTAAATTTGCATTGACAACTAAAAAAGCAGTTGTTGACAACTTAAGGTGCAAGGATTGATAACTATCCTGCAAGATATTGACAACACATTTTCCCAGCACACCATAAAATGTAATGCATGAGTTGTCAATGTTTGTCACGATAGTTGCACTTCAAGTTGTCAACCTTTCGGTTGTTAATGTAAACTTTAAAAAAAACAGAGAGAGAAGGATAATTTGATAATTAAACAAATAAAATTTATTACAATAAGGTCTCTTGGGACATCAGAATAATTTCATGATTTTCAGGGACTTCTTTGTATTTAATTCTCTTATGTGGGACCTAATTACAATTATCCCATAGATAATAGTATAACTACAAGGAAATTGACAACTGAAAAGGTCATTATATAACGTAAAGCTCAAAGAGATCCTTGGTAGGGCACATACATTTTTGCCCTCACAGCTTTGTTTAGAGATTTCCACTTATCAAGTTAAAAAACAAGACAAAAAAATTGAAAACCCTCAACTAAGTCTTCAATGAAAAATAAAAACTTCAAATTTAAAAGAAAGGTTTTGGCCAAAAAGATTTTTAAAGAAAAGTTGGAAAATTTTGAGTAGTGTCGAACATAATTATTTGGGAAAACCATATTGGAGGTACTTATACTTTTTTTCAATTTTCAATTTGGTACCTATGTGTTTTTTGTTCTTAACTAAATCTTTAATTTTGCTCTATTAACATCATTAATCCTTATGTAGAGACTAAAAATATCAATAGAACAAAGTTATAAGAGCTAATGTTGCTAAAAAGATAAAACTAAATGCTTAATTAAAGAGAAAAAAACACATAGGTACCAAATTAAAAATTGAGAGAAAGTATAGGTACCTTTAATATGGTTTTTCCTAATTATTTTGCTAGGTTTTATACAAGTGAAAAGAATTAGTCTAGCATTAAAGTTTGAGATATGTCTGCCCTTTTAGCAAAGAGGAAGAGGCTCTTCAATTGCCTCAAAAGTGAAAATGAAAAAGAAGACAAAGGTAGGTGAGAGAGTGAGCAATGAGTATATCTTAGAGTTGGCAAAGGGAAAAAGAAGAGCATATCTTAAAAGTTAAAACTAGAAATTTCTCACCTATATAGCATGGATCAGCATATTTGATCAAATTTAAAATTTTAATAAATTAAATTAGAGATGCAGAATTTAGAAAGAATAAGCATCCAATTAATATATTATTTAATTAGGATGCTCTTTATTTAATTTAATATATTCAAATCTCATTAGTTAAATATATTCAAATATAATAATATTATACTTGACCTATTTTTAAATGAATGGGGTATTACAAGTTTTTAAAAATATAGTTAGTTAATAAATTGAAGTTGATTGATGGTGATTGATTATTGATGAGGAAAATTGTGTAAAAAAAAACCCTGAAATAAAAAATTTTAAAAATTGCGGCTAACATTTCTAAATGACAAGGAAGAAGTGTAGTCATTTTTCCAAACTGACACATATCAAATATGTCCTTGCGTGGAGAAATATAGAATATGTCCTTGCGTGGTGTTCAGAAAAGGATGTTGTTATTTTACATTCCAAACTTGTTAATTTATGTTTCAATTTTGTTATTTTCATATCAAATTAGTAATTTTTCCAAATGGACAGATGCTTTCATCTGAGAAAAGGATATTGTTATTATGTATTTCAAACTTATTAATTTATATTGTAATCTCATTATTTTCAGATCAAATGTAGTCATTTTTCCAAACTGACACAGCAGCATATTGGCCATTTCCATACTTCTGGTTCGGACCTTCCCTCCTCTGTCATTTGGAAGCAGTAGATGCCTTTTTTGTACTACTTCTAGTTCTAATTATAAGAGCCAGTTGACTAATTTGAGGAGACTAAGGAAGTAAGTTGAGTTAGTTATTTGTCCTAAATAGATATTATCTTTCCTAAAATATCCTTGCTAATCAAGTGTATCGATTAGAACTATCATTATTAGGAGGGCTATTTTGGAAAAAAATGTATAAATGTGAGAGACAAAGTGAATTGGAGTCTTATATTTAGGATCAAAATAAAAGTCAAATAGGATCTTATACTAAAAACCGGAGGTAGTAATTTTTAATTTTGAAGGTTCTGTTTTGATCATTTTTCAAATTATTGTGTTATTGATCTTGAAAAATGAAATAGGTGATATTAGGGGGAAAGAAATCCCCCCTTTGAATATTGTAGCAGTCAATCCCTTTGAATATTGTAGCAGTCAATCACTCAGACCCAAAGTCATAAAAGTGTGTATTGCTGGTGGGTCAAGCTTTCTATCACCATTGAGGCAGCACAAGTTACCAAACCTATCCTTGAATAAGGAGAAATGGAAAGTGATGCTCTGTGCCCAATTGAAGGCCTCGACTACCTTCTGAATCAACATCTCTACATTGTTAATGATTGCTGAAACCTTTCACTTTAAACTGTCGGCAAAGAACTAGAAAGAGAATATAAAAAGACATAGAAGTTGAAAAGAAAGAAAAATTGCAAGTTTTAAAAAGCGATTGAAAGAAATACCGATTGTATCGGAAGAATAAAAGAGAAGCATGGAGAATTCTCACATTCGAACCCATCGCAGTGACGTTTTGTAGATCATATCAGCGAAAATGGAGCACTCGTCAGTGACAACCATCTTAACGACCAAAGGGACACAGAGAGAGAGAGAGAGAGAATTGAGATGCCCAGGGGAAGGAAAAAGAAGAAATGCAAGCAGGAAATAAAATAGAGAAAAGGGATGGTGAAACAATAGGGGTAAGGGATTTTTTTAATAATTGTTTTATATATTTTATATTGGTTTTAAGAAGAAAAAATTAAAATTAAAATTCACCTAAAAATAATAGGTAATATAATTCCATTAGTGTATTATTCATATTGCTTGTAACTAATAAATTACCAACAATACTTGGTTCCTGATCAATGGATTCTGGTAAATGAATCAGTAAAGATTTTCCTTGCCATGAAATTGATTTATTCTCGTTTGTCACCACGTTCAAAATTACTTTTAAACACATTTTACGTAATTCGAGAAAAAATTTCTATCATAAACTTATCTCATGTTTTATAAATCACGATTAAAAATTTACTTTTAAGATAATTGGCTCGTTGGGATGCTGGTGCCCTCCTTTCCTTCTTGATGATAGGCTAGGATGTTGGGATGAAATCAACAGGCCAGGATGTGTTGCTATGAAATTGATTTACAACCATTAATCGAAATGAATGAATCATAATAATGCTTGAGAGTGAAAACCCAAAAAAACGAGAAGCAATATACGGAAAAGAGGAAATAATTGAAACCAAAATTAGACATCCACCTTACTATTAGTTTTTCATTTTAACTATAAAATGGTATTTTGGTCTTTCAACAATATTAAAAAAAAGTCTACCCAGGCCTATTAAAGCTTGATTAGAAATTTATTAAAAATGTATGCCTAATGCTGAGTTTTAGTATTTTAGCTAGATTTATTAGGGTTCTAAAATTAAATTGTAATTTTAAATAAGTTATTAATATGAATTAGAGTATTAAAAAATCCAAAATTCAGAATAATTTGATAAAAGATGACAAAAATAAATAAATAAATAAACACTGCAATTTTAATTTAAGAAATTTAAAAATACATACAATTATTGAAGGGGCGGTAATAGGGCCATGCTGAACCCTAACGGAAGGGAAGGGCGGTTAACTTGTGGAATAGAGAAGTCGAAGGACAAACTGTGCAGTCCAAGGGGCAGCAGTATGGGCGGTCGAGGCAAGTCTCGTACTCAACGAAAGCATTTCCGGCAGAGCTCAGAGAATGTATGGAAGCGTTCAAAACCCGATCCTTCTTCTCAAGACCCTGACTCCACTGGTAATCTAAATCCAACTTGGACTCCCTTCGCCACTCAGAACTCTGCTTTTGATGAGTATTACAAAGTGCTTTTTTTTTCCTCTTTCATCATTTGTTTCTTTTCTGAAGATTGTTGGTCCTGTTTTTATCGTGCTTTGTGCTAATCCCATTGCAGGAGCAGGGCATAGTGCCACCAGAAGATTGGGATGCTTTCGTCGCAGTTCTCAGAACTCCATTGCCTGCTAGCTTCAGAATTAACGCTTGGTAATTGCTGGTTAACAATTTTTCTACTCTATCATTGCTGTTAATTTTGATTGACGTCCATTTTGTTGTTTCACTCTCTACGAGAGGTTGGCTTAATAACGGCACTTTGCTTTGCTATTCGAAAATGACTTTCGAATGGCAAAAGCATTTACCGTGCTGTGTTGTTCATCCTTTTTATAATAAAAATTTTTATTGAACGAGATTGATTCCTCTCGTTTCTGTTGTGCATTGTTTCATTGTCATTTCCTTTGCTTCTTGCAGTAGCCAGTTTTCTGCTGATCTTAGATCGCAATTGGAGAATGATTTTGTGCAAACTCTTCAGGCTGAGGTTTGTCAGCACTTGTACCATTATGATCATTACGCTGCCCTTCGTTTTTCCCCCCTATTGAAGCTGTATTTTGGTTTTTAATTATTCTTACTAGGTTGCTGAAGGGGATGAGGCAGAGGCCATTAAACCTTTGCCATGGTATCCTGAAAATCTTGCTTGGCACTCAAACTTCTCCCGTATGCAGCTGAGGAAGAATCAAACGCTTGAGAGGTAGATAAATTCTAATCTGTGTTTGGATCTAAGTTTTTTGCATGAAATGGCTCATGTTTGGTTTTAAACACATCATACATAAAATATGAAGAGTTCTTTTCTTCCCCCCACTCCCCTAAATACATCTTTATCTTTTTGGAGGAGGAGGAGGAAAAGTGTTCTTTACTGTCTATCCTTCTCTACCTAACCTTTTCTGGTCTGTATATATTCATCTAACAATTAAAATTGCTTGATGGCATAATGAAATCCACAGATTCTTCTTCTACTTCAACAGTCACTACAATTCGTGGGACTTCCATTTTATAGCCACGAAGAATCATTCTAAAACTGCTATTCTAACGGCTATGGTTCAGTCCATGAGAGAATAATCCCACCCTTTATTCACTTGACCTTCTGTTTCCATTTTTCTTTTACTTCGTCTTTCATAAAGAGAGCAAGTAGCTCACTCAAGAAAAGAGAGCAAGTAGTTGTTGATAAACAGGTTAACAGGTATAACTCCAAATATTTGATGAATTGAAAACATAGCAAACCAAGTGATTTAGTTGTATGCATTATTGTTCTAGAATCTAAATATGCTTTCTTCAGCATTACATATGTATGTTGGGGGTTTTGGGGAGGTTGCATGATAACAAATTCAGTTGTATTCCCTTTCATTTCTTGAAAGAGGCACAGTAATACCAAATTTGTTATGCATTACCATGGCGCAAAGCTGTAAATACACATTTGCTTTTCCCTTTTCCCTACAGAACGTTATCATGTAGATTGCAATTGATTTGTCTGCATTAGTCAATAGCAACTAAAGAATTCCCAAGGTCTTCTATCATTAGTTTATTGCTTTTGGAGTGAATATCAGTTCTATCAAAACAACACATTTCTAAAATTGGACATTAAACTGCAGGACATCCTGTTAGTCATTGGTTATTGCATCCTTCCCGCAGTAATTATATATGTGATGTTTTCATCATTTGTGTCTGCGTGCTAATGCCATTGGCCAATAAATTGAAATGAATCACTCATCAGTTAGTTTTAAAATGAATATTTCAAGTTTCTGTTTCTGATTATATTAATCTCTCAGGTTCCATGAATTCTTAAAGCTAGAAAATGAAATTGGAAATATTACAAGACAGGAAGCTGTCAGCATGGTGGGCCAGTTTACATTCTGTCTCTCAAACTTCAAAATTATACACTTACGCTTTTCTAAAATTTATAGGCACTTGCTTTCCTAAAATTTAGCTTTTAGTAAAATGACTGGTTGTGATGCAGGTGCCTCCCCTCTTCTTGAATGTGCAGCCAAATCATTTTGTGCTTGATAGTAAGAAGTATCTAATTAACTGAAGTAATTTTATTTTTACTGTTCTGGTTTGTTGTACTTTTCTAATCGTAATGCTAAAAATATACAAGTTTGGCATTTCATTACTTCTTTACTCTGATGCTTCATTTGTTATTTTTTTAGTGTTTCTGACTACTTTATTATGACTTTGCTTTCCTTTAGTGTGTGCGGCACCAGGTTCGAAAACATTCCAATTGCTTGAGATTATATACCAATCAACTAAACCCGGATCACTTCCCGATGGAATGGTTATTCCCTTTTACTTATGCTGTGCCACTTTAATTTTTGACTACCTTCTTTTTTATCATTTTCTATTATTTATTGGTGGCTGGCTTCATCTTATCTGATTTTTTAGATCAGAAGTTTAGTAATTATTAGCTGTTCTTCTGGTCACATCAGCTATAACGCAACTTCTGTTTGATTATATTCTTTTCATAATTAGGTGATAGCAAATGATCTTGATGTTCAAAGATGTAATCTTCTCATCCACCAGACAAAAAGGATGTGCACAGCCAACCTCATCGTCACTAATCATGAAGCTCAGAACTTCCCAGGCTGTCGTTTAGTCAGAAATCATGAATCATTGGAACCAGAGCGGCATATGGGCCAACTTTTATTTGATTGCATTCTCTGTGATGTTCCGTGCAGTGGAGATGGAACCCTTCGCAAGGCACCTGATCTTTGGAGGAAATGGTATGATAGCTCTCTCTCCTTATTTTTTTCCGTCTGGATTCCTCTTCAATTACCATATTTTCCCCCCTTCAATTTTTTTTTTTTTTTGGGTAAAGATTTGCTTGGCTTGTACACAGGAATATTGGAATGGGCAATGGGCTTCATAGCCTACAAGTTCTAATAGCTATGCGAGGTACTTCTTGATTGTTCTCTTATTTTATGGTTTCCCTTTTATGTTGTCATTGTAATTTTAAAAAAAAAAATTGTATTTGTGGTCAATGCTGATTATGATAAGAGCCCATGCTTTCATGTGTTGCATTTATTAGCAAGTTAAAGCACAGAAATGAATTCCTAAGCACTTTACTGGCCTGGGCCAACTTTGTTTTTTCTACAGGAAGTTCTCTGGTTTTGTTAAGGTTCGTGTTTTATTTCTTTATTGAATCAAGCCATATCATCGGATTTAACTGTATCCTTTAATCTTTGAAATCGAACAATAGCTTTCATGTTGTTTAGGAACTAGTAAGTCTGAAGGTCTGGACTAGTTGCTCATTGTTTTCTTTTCATTGCTGTGTTCCTTTGGAAGATAGAAGAATCTTTAATTCTTTAAAGCAAGGATTTTTTTTTTTAATTGAGGAGTTTTAATTTTTAATTGACTTCCTTTTGATGCCAAAGGTCAAAAATGTTGATAAATCACTGGATTCTTACTGCTTTTTCCTAACTGATTATACGTTAGCTAGGGTTGCAATTTTTAAGATGATTTTTGCCAAACTCAGCAGCTGTGTTGAATTTGTTAGGCTTATCTTTACTTAAAGTTGGCGGAAGAATGGTCTATTCCACCTGCTCAATGAATCCAATTGAGAATGAAGCTGTGGTTGCAGAGGTAATCAACTTTGGTTGCACTTGTCTTTTCGGTGGTTCGGCCAGGAGCCATGTTATGTAGTCTGTCTGGTTCGATAGCACTATCCTTAGATACTGAGCAATGTCCATGTTTAATTTGCATCTAACTAGACATGACACTGACACTTAAGAAGTATATGGACTCTTGGGATTTTCTTTTGTTGTCATTGTTGGTGTGCTTAATTTTTGGCTGTTTTTTTGTGTGCTTGTATTTTGCGTTTATTTAGGTGTGTGCTTGATTTTTGGCTGTTTTCTTGTGTGCTTGTATTTTGTGTTTATTTAGGTGTACGACTTTTTTTATCTGAACATGTTTATTCCATTGGTGCAACAAGTTCTTTTACTTACCATGTTGAGGGCTGTTGCCGATCCATTAGTCGTGGTCATGTCTCAAATATGATAATTTTAATTTTAATTATAAACAATGAACCAAAAGTGTCGCTCCAAGAGGAAAAAAAGAGAAGCAGAACATTGCTGTATACAATCATGTCATGTTGGCACCTAAATGTGTAACTGTATGTAAGTAGCTTGGTATCAATGATACGATGCAGATGGCCGATTTATTTTTATGCAATTGAAGACCTTAAATTTTTAAAATGCCAAGCATCTTTATCCATGTCTCTTCTCTGCGAAATCATGCCTGTTATTGCAAATAACCTTTTTATACCTCTTATCGTATCATCTAAAATGCTATAGTCCTGGCCAAGTCTCCGTGAAACGTGAACTTTGGTTGACTGCTTCAAGGTTATGTGCTTTACCTTGTGATATTGAAGGAAGAAATTAGAATGAATATTTTGATAGCCACAATCTTCCTTTGGCAGTAGTGTTAGGAACTTTTGAGAGATGTTTAAATGCATGTCTGTGCCTATGACAATGCATTAACCTGGAAGCTTTTGTTAATTTCCCCTAGCACCTGGGTCCACTGACTTTAGTTTGTAGAGAGTATTTTTATACCATCATGTAAGAATTAGTTGATGGAAGATAACGGGTGAAATACCTAGTTCTGGAGGTAGCCGTCATTTATCTACTTATTTAAATGAACCTTTGGTGCTTCATAACTTGGACTTTAATCTGTGAAGGGCCATGGCTAATTCTCTATATCTAATTTTTTGACAAACTGCAGGTTTTACGGAGGTGCGGAGGATCTGTTGAACTTGTTGATGTCTCAAATGAGCGCCCCCAGCTTTGCGCCGTCCAGGTCTCAAGAAATAGAGTTTGTGTTTTTTATACCATCATGTAAGAATTAGTTGATGGAAGATAACGGGTGAAATACCTAGTTCTGGAGGTAGCCGTCATTTATCTACTTATTTAAATGAACCTTTGGTGCTTCATAACTTGGACTTTAATCTGTGAAGGGCCATGGCTAATTCTCTATATCTAATTTTTTGACAAACTGCAGGTTTTACGGAGGTGCGGAGGATCTGTTGAACTTGTTGATGTCTCAAATGAGCGCCCCCAGCTTTTGCGCCGTCCAGGTCTCAAGAAATGGAAGGTTTGTGTTTTTCCACCCGAATCTTTCCTTCGGTTGTATATTAAATTCAAGGGAAAATTAGAGAAAGACCAAGAGGGAATAACATTTATCGGAGAGGATCATAACAATTGTAATTATTTAAAAGATCAAATACTAAAATATTAATTCAAAAGTGATCCCTTGCCCCTGACTGAACCTCCTACATTCTCTCCTATGTTCTATTTTAAAAACTAATGCCAAATTTAAATATCACTAAATTCAACAGAATTTCCCTCAATCTTTACGACTTGTGTAAATATCAATCGGAAAGAAACACACAAACATTTTTCAGATATGTCAAAATTAGAATTTTATTTTTAAAATAAAAACATTTGATTGAAAATAAAAAATATGTAATTTTAGTAAAATTTGAGATTCTTCTATAATTTACTACATATTTTTAAAAAAGGTTATATATGCCTAGAATAAAAAAACTATGAAATTTAAAATAATTCAAAGAAAGTCTGTATAATGGCCAAAGTATGCATTTGGTCCTTTAACTTTATGCAAGAATTCAGTTTAGTCCCTTAACTTTAAGAAATATATTTTTAGGCCTTTAACCCTAAAATCACTAATCTTAAATGATGTTTTTTTTCTAACAATCATAATTGTTTTGAAAATTAAATTTAATATGTTAGTATTTGAAAATTTTATCAACATTCAATATCTCAATATTTTCATTGTTTGTTGATGGTTTTAGGGTTAAAGAACTAAAAATGTGCCGCTATTTAAAGGGATCAATTTTTTTTTCCCCCACCAAAAAAGGGATCAAATGTGAAACATTGTCAAAAGTTAAAAAAATCTAAAAGTATGCTTTAGCCTCTTATATAATTTATTTTTATTTTCAAAGAAATTTCTGTAATTTGTAAAAATTAAAAAAAGTCCATGTAATGTTGATAAAATTAAAAATATTTGGATAATATATTATAATTTTATGTGGAATTGGTAAGCTGGATTCGCTCCATTAGACAATACTTGTATAATTCAAAAATATATATTATCAATAAAAATTTCCGTATGACCAATAAAATCTATAAATAAATCACAATAGAAACAAATGGTAACGAGGTTTCTTATGTTTTTTTGTGGGGGATAGTTCCTTTTTAACATCTTAACGGGCTAATTACTAAGATATAGGGTATAAATTTAACATCTTTTAGATTAGTCTATTTCACTCTCATTAACTTTTTTGTCTTGGTATGCCCCCTTGTTGTAACCTTTTCAAGTGAAGCATAATTTCTTTCATCTTTCTTTATTTTTTTTTTAAATATTTGATCTTATAATTTTATTGATATATTTTATGTGGATTTAATGATTTTAATTAAATGATTCTGAGGGGGGAGTCTTATGATACACACACATAATATAAACTATAAAGCTCTAGCAAATCACACCATTTATTTATAAATTATAAATAATGATTATTTTACATAACCTCATGAGATCCACATTAATTTGTGCATAATTTGAAATGTTATAAATCTTAAATTGATATTGAGATCATATTTATTAGCAAGAACCGGAGGTAGTAATATGTTAGGATGTTTCAATTTCTGACACTATTTACATAACATTTTATTTTTGTCTCTGAAGTTTACACTAGTTCTGATAAAATATGAAATGAGTTTAATTTTTAGTGAAGAGATTTTATTGATAGCAGTGATGACAATATAAACAAGACAAAAAATAATTAATGATGATATAAATGAACAAATATCGATAGTAATAATTAAATGGGATGTTGATGATACGGTGGATGCTACTCTTGGTGAAGGAAAAACGTTTAAAAAAACAAATGATATGGTCCTGGGGATAATGGGTGGTTTTAGTTTTTCTTTGGAGAAAAAAAAAAATCTGTAGGTAAGAGGGAACCTAGAATATATGGCTAGGGATATTTTTAAATTAATATTTTGGTATTTAGTCCTTCTAAATAATTACAGTTTCTATGATCCTCTTTAATAATATAATTTTCTGTGTCCTCTCCAATTTTCCCTAAATGATCATTTGAAGATATTACATTGAATACAAGAGTTGCACTTTTTTATTTCCTACATGTGTCAAGGTTGAGCTGCTTGAGCATGTTAGTCAGCGCTCTCAGCTTTAGTAAGAGAAACCACACTCTTACAAAAGTATTTGTGCATCAAAGTAGTTTATTCTTTTTTTACAAAACGATCCAGAGGATCTTGAAGCAATCGGATACCAAATTGATGAACAAGAGAGGGGAAGGAAGAGGAGTAGAGTAGGGAGGAGAGCAAGAAAAGGAGGGAGATATAGACGAAATAAGGGAAAGGTAGAAGAAGAGGGAGAGAAATCTTAAACATCAACACTCTATTCATTTCATCCAAAAGTCTACAATAAAAATAATTTTAGCCCATCAAGTTCTAAGAAACCTAAACCCCTAACTTAGTCTTCGAGCAAAAGAAATTATAAAAATGGAAGACTCCACTATATAAGAAACAATCTCATAAATCTAAACCTAATCCAAATTATTTATTTAAAAGATAATAATGTAAATCATATTTAAGATCCTAATAAAGATAAAATTATACTAGATTTTCCTAGAATTCTAGATATCCGTAATTAACCTCATATCTCATCATTAACCGAGTATTCTAAGATCTTTTGTTCTTAAAATCTATTCAAAGGCTGAAAGCTTCGTCTCTTTCAACTCAAGACTGCTAGCTCAAGTTGCGGGAAATTAATGGACTTGGACCATTGTTTTTTCAGTTAGCTAATGTTTGGATGGGGTATTGGTTAATTATTTTTAATTAAATGTATGATAATATATGATTATTACTAAGTTGTCTGTCCACCTAGTTAAGTGGAATGACAAAAATCTGGTTCCCCAATAATAGCTTGCATGTCGGGCAGAAGCTATTGGATTTGTGAATGAGTGCATGAAATGAGCTTTGTGGCTTCATTTGTGGAAGGGTTAGGTAACAGTATGTGTTTTAATATTTCTGAAAGGTTTGATTTTGGCGGTGCAGGTGCGTGACAGGGGCGTGTGGTTGTGTTCCTATAAAGATGTTCCCATGTATCGAAGAAGTGCAGTTCTTCCCAGCATGTTTCCTTGTGGAAAAAATTGTCAGGACCTTGTTGACAGTAATCACAAGGTGGAAATGGGAGATGATAATGATAAGGGTGTTTGTGGAAACTCTGAAGATGGCAATCAAGCAGCAGAGAATCCTGGAACATATAAGTTTACTGAGGAAGTATCTGATTTACCACTAGAGCGTTGCATGAGGATTGCACCTCATGATCAAAACACTGGAGCTTTCTTTATTGCGGTACTGCAAAAGGTTTCAGCTCTTCCAGGTAATTTTAAACATGATGTTAGTTGTCCCTCTGTCATAATATCTGTTAATGATAGTCAAGAATTCCTGGTCATCATGGTTACTAATTCCTCTTTCAGTACTCATTTTCCATGTCGCATTCTTTCCAACACAGACTTCCCTTCCATGTTGATTGTGTGCTATAATTAAGTTATTGTTTTCTTCTTTGCAGCAATTCCTGCTCCAGAAAAAACAAAAGATGGAATTCCTAAGCAGGATGGAGAACCAGAGAACCAGGATATTGAGGATTCAAAAGTATTGCAGGTCGAGTCATTAGAAAATACACCTGAGGAAGCTTTGGAAGTAGTTACTGTAATCGATAACAAACCCAACACAGATGTGGAAACTAGTCATTCTGGTGCATGTTTAGAAGAGGATTCAGAGGAAGGGCAAAAGCCTCTTAAAACAGAAAGCATAGTAAAAATGACTCCAGGAAAAAGAAAGCTGCAGATTCAAGGCAAGTGGAGAGGCGTTGATCCTGTTTTCTTTTTCAGAGATGAAGTCACTATTAACAGCATAAAGGATTTTTATGGTATTGATGAAAGGTTTCCATTCAATGGTCAGCTTGTCACTAGAAACATTGATAGAGGCCATGTGAAAAGAATTTATTATGTCAGCAAGTCAGTCAAAGATGTTCTTGAACTGAATTTCTCAGTCGGGCAGCAACTCAAAATAGCATCTCTTGGTTTGAAGATGTTTGTGAGTATATCTAATTCTTCATCCTTCAACCTCTGATATGAGTGTTGGTAGTGTCGTCTAGCCTCCTTTTTTTCAAATAAATCAGTGCAAGAGACTATAGTGACCATGTGGTTTGGTGAGACCTAGAAGATCAGGGGCAGGTGGAGCTAGGGATTTGTGTGAGCAAAGGATATATAATGGCACCGAAGGTAGATTTAGGGCCTGTTTGTTTACCTCCAGGTTCTCCCAACAACTCATCTGTGGACTAAAACCACCTTTTTAAAACAGATTTTTTTACGCACTAATTAAATGGATTTTAGTTAGCAGAAGTGTGGTTTATAAACTTGTTGACATGATAATAATATTGAATTGAGAAATTGAGCACATATGACTCCGAAGTTGGATGATTTTAAAACTATGATTGCTCATGGCTTCTTATTACCAACTAGATATGAATTTTAGCCGTATGAAGGGATATAATTCCAACTATGATAATTTACTGGACCATCTTGTATAAAATGTCTTTATTTTTATTCACAACATTTCAAGTCCAATCACTTTGCTGTGAGAAATATGATTGCTTAGCCCAGACTGTCTCTGGTGAAAGACTTGTTTGTGGGAGAAATTAAATAAAATTACTGTGCTCTGATCCCGCAGGAAAGACAGACATCAAGAGAAGGATGCTCAGCACCATGTGCTTTCCGAATATCATCTGAAGGATTGCCTCTTATTTTGCCATACGTTACCAAGAGGATTCTTCATGCATGTCCTGGAGACTTCCAGCATCTTCTGCAGTACAAAACAATAAAATTTGCGGATTTTGTTGATGCTGAGTTTGGCAAAAAGGCAGAAAACCTAACGCCAGGGTATTGTGTGATAGTTCTGAGTAAAGGTATGTATTGTTTTATCATACTGTGGGGATGGTGAACGCCCTGTAACATTTCTGTTTACGCCGGCTCTTACCTTTTTCTGCAGGGAAAAGAGAACCACCAGAATTGGTTCACGTGGAAGAGTCTACCATAGCCATTGGATGCTGGAAAGGCAGGGCCAGTTTGACTGTGATGGTTACTGCAATGGACTGCCGGGAACTGCTCGAGAGACTTCTAGTGCGCTTTGACACAGAAAATGGTTCCTCCGTGCATGAGAACAGGCCCTCCAATAATGCTGTTGATGAAGCGCAGGGCCCTAACGGCATCGATGACTCAGAAGCTCCTAACGGTGTCGATGACTCAGAAGCTCCCGGAGGCGACAATACCTAATAGGTTTGCGTACATGCTTGTATGAGTGAAATTAGCGTAACTTATCAGTAGCTCCATCAATTGATGTAAAACATGCATGGTTATAGGTTACGTATTGCTTCAAAGAAATTGTTTCTTCAGCATTGCTTTGATACGGATGAGGTTTAAGGTGAAAGTTGCCATGTGGTTAATTTGTTGTCGGAGTATGATTGACAGTAACACGTGATATACCCGCACATGAGTGGAGGAGTTAAAGATACTTATTTTGGTCTATGGTCAAATCTTCAATATTTTTCAAAATAGTATTGAGGTACTTAATATAAGAGTTAATTAATTTGAGTAGATTAAGAAAGTTTGTTGAGTTAGCTATTTGTAATGATTAGGTGTTATCTTTTTTAAAATATTCTTACTACTTATGTATTAGTTAAAATTATTATTTGATTGAATATGTAACATATAACTATTATAATGATTACTTTGAAAAAAAGATGAATAAATACTAGAGACAAAATGGATTGAGATATTATATTTAAGATCAAATTGAAAATCAAACTAATTCTTATATTAAGGAGTGAAGGTAGTAATTTCGCAATTATTAAGATATTTGTAATGCTAGTAATGATACTTAGAGTTGGTAATATGGGTTAAACTTGCGGGTCTAACCCGCCAACTCACTAAAAATAATAGGTTAGGGTTGGTTAAAACTCAACCTGTCAGTAAATAACGCTTTTCAACCCACATCGTCTAACTCACAACCCATTGCGGGTTAACCCGCCGACTCGCAGGTCAATCTGCATTTATTTTTTTTGTATTTTTTAAATTTTATTAATCATTATATGTATATTATTATATTATATATTCTATCTAAAAAATTTAAAAAATACCTATATCATTTATTTATTGTGTTTTTGATCAAGTATTTAAAGAAAAGATAAAAATTTTACTATATTTTTTATATTGTATAAGAAAAAATATTTAAAAAATAAAAAAAAATTAAAAAAATAGTAAGTGAGTTGGTGGGCCAACACATCAACCCATCATGGCGGGTTCATTACACAGGACCTTTTTAGCTTACACCGCCTAACCCTAACCTATCACGGGCCAATCCGCAGGTTGCAGGTTGGCCCATATTACCACCCCTAATGATACTAGTTTCCCGTTGAAAATTTAACGTTGAAGTTAATATATTATTTGGACAATGATAATTTGGATGTTGTTAGATTGATTTTAATGTTGTGAAACTGAATTATAAACACCTTTTATAAATGCTTATTGTAACGTTGTTAAATTACTCGAAATTTAACAATATGAAAGTTCTTCTACAAGGAAGATGTTATATATTTGACCTTGTTTCTAATCTTAAAACACTAATATCTTACTCTTCACTCAATACTTCTGATTTCTTATACAAGAACTTATTTGATTTTTATTTAGTCTTAAATATAAAATTCTAATTCACTTTTATCTCTCTTTTTTAGATAGTCGTTGTAATAATGGTAGTTCTGACCAATACATTTCACTAACAATGATATTTTTAAAAAAAACACCACCTATTTATTACAAATAACTAATTTAATTATTTTTTTTAATCTACTCAAATCAATCAACTAACTCTTATATTAAGGATCGAAACTAGTAAATAGATTACTCTAATTCTACCGTGACACTGGCGAAATGCCATTGATCAGAAATTGAAATGACCTCAGCAGCTATCAAAGCCATGCCCACATGTCATATGCACTTGCAACACCATTATAGTCTAATTTACAATACAGTCAACAATTCCGCCTAATAATTGACCCCCTAAAAGCGTAACGCCATAAATCACCTTCATCTCTAGTTCTTCCCTCATCAGCTCAAGCAAAATAAACTTGAAAAAGTGATGCAAATGTGCAAAGGAAAAGCACCAAACCTTAAAAAATTGAGAATAGGAATATCGTATAATGAATGGGGTAAATTGAAAACAATTATAAAGAAACTCAAGATGACTGACAACACATATTCCTCTTAGTGGGTATTTCTTGAGCAGGACCTGGAATTATAATTTTCTTGCCAGAAGGAGGCGCAGCGTTGCCGTTTTGATTTTCACTGGCAGCTAGGTTTTTCTTGTTGACAATGTTGAAAATTTCCGTCAAAACAGTCATGAAGGCTGTTTCAACATTAGTTGCTTCCAGTGCCGAGGTCTCTAAGAAAAACAGTCCCTCTTTTTCAGCAAATTCTTTTGCATCCTCCGTGGGCACTGCACGTTGGTTCTCAAGATCACTTTTGTTTCCAATTAGAATGATGACAATGTTCTTGTCAGCATGGTTACGTAGTTCTTCAAGCCACCGAGGTATGTGATCAAAAGTCTGTCGTTTGCTGATGTCATAAACTATCATGGCCCCCACAGCACCCCTATAGTAGGCACTTGTAACTGCTCTGTATCTGAACAATAAAACATAGATATACATCTAGAAAATCAGTAACTCAGCATTTATGCACCTGCTAGTGAGTTCATGTCAAAAATGTATAATTACTAATGCATATATGTACATAGATATCAATTCCAAATTCATCCAGGAATACAAAACATGATAAATAAGAAAATTAAATATGATCATGGCAGATGAGGACAACAGTCATCTATCTGACCAGAATGAAAACACAACATTCATATCATATGGCATGCGTTAAGTCAAACATATCGAAAAGGGGAAAAAAAAAAAAGGGCCTCAGGGAACATGGCATAATTCTCAAATACAATGAAGTACTGACGCTAAATTCTTCGAGTTAAGGCCTATAATATTTAGTAATTTATATTTTCGTATCCCAAGCCCTCGGCCTCTTCAATGCGTACTCCTATTACAAAAATTACCTATCCGCCTTCTTCCATGGATAAGCCGTCAAATGAGAACTATGTTTGTATAGAATCTAAAGGTGTGAGTTCTAAACTGAGGTTTCTACCTAATTTGATATTGAGAAGTCAATTACCCTAAACGCTCGACACACTGGAAAATGGCTAAATGTAGTTAGTTATAAAAACATATTGGAATTTAATGTGTTTATAAAAACATAATGGGATTTAATCTGTCTCTTAACATTTTAAAGAATCAGGATTCCCTTCATGATTTTGCAACCTCTTCCCCCAAAACAAATATAAAACAGTCCAAAAAACAGACACAGTCGCTGCTGACATATGGCTTGGGAATCGAGAGGATAATGAGTGTATAATGCAGAAAGGAAGTGCATCAGAACTTGAAAATTACAAACTCCATAGCATGTGATCTGTATTGGCGGTGAAATTGATGATAGCATGAAAGAGCACAGTGGTTCATATTCAACTTCAACGAGATTCCTTGATAAAAGAGTTCTACACACAAGTTAATAGATTGATAAGGCTCACCATTATAACTGTCAACTGCTTTGAACAGATATTTAGCAATATAGAAGTTGTAAAAGAGGATACCTAATACCTAAACACATTGTCGTCAATCAAGTAAATGAAAAATATATAGTTCTAATGACGTAAACATGACAATCTTATCTCAATTTCAGTCCACAAACCAGTCAATTTGGACTATGTGAATACATGTCACCTTGTTTAAAAGGTTTTAGATAGGCAAAGGGTTAAGATATAACGGAAAAGTTCTTATACCATCCTATATCACAATTTCAAATAAATAATCTTCAACAAAGCCTAAGCCCAATACAAACATGAAGGAAAGATTGTCACAATCAGCAAGATCACCTCCCTCCATGTCCCACACATATGATGTTGAACTTCAGTTTGACGATTCATTACTCGATCCACATACTTATTGCCCATAGCTAGTAGTTATGATCAACAAATACATGTGATCCGACCATGATAAGAAAGTATAAACACTTTACAAATCGAATTGAATTATAATATTGATTTCAGGTTCTGTATACGATGATAAGCAGATCACTTCAACAAATTAAACCAAATAATCAATTCGCTACACAAGAGCATTTCTAAACGGACACTGGAAGTTTATGCTAGCATGAAGTGAACTCTGATTCAAAAACACAACGTGGTAAAATCCTGAACAGAAAGATCCTTAAGAATACGCGAAGACAACCAAAAAGACGGTTTCAAACTTGGTTATCGAAAAAGTATAGCTAAAATCACATCGATCGCGGGAAGACAAATAGAATAAACAAAGGCAAATCAGCTCAATGAACACAAAAGAAAGTGAAATATGGTGAAAGTAGAGAGATAAAGAGCACCGTTCTTGGCCAGCTGTATCCCAGATCTGAGCCTTGACGCTCTTGTGGTCGATCACCAAAGTCCGAGTCTGGAATTCGACGCCAATTGTGGCCTTGGAGTCCAGGCTGAAGTCATTTCTAGCAAAACGAGCTAGCAACTGTGACTTCCCAACCGCCGAATCTCCTATCAGAACCACCTTGAACACGTAGTCTATCTTCTGGTTAGCATCTCCATATCCTCCACCTCCAGCGCTCGCCATTTCCACCAACTTCTCTCTCTCTCTCTCTCTTCTTCCCTTCTTCCTCTCTCTTCACAGTGAGATCGGTGAATAATAAAACAACGATGGATCTTTGCCTCTGCTATTCAACTTCTTGTTTCCGCTTCAAATATCAAAACCAATATATTAAACAAGTAACGAGGGAGAGAGAGATTGGGAAAGGTGCTTTGGTAATAAGTAACCTCTCGCTTTTCCCGGTCCTTTTTATCTAACATATTAAACTATTAATTATTAATATATTCTGTTTTTTCGGCCAATGAATGATCTCTGTTTGAAAGCAGAGATACGTTGAGTCATACATTTTCATCAATTTTTAAATTTTTTTTGTATAATGAATATTTTAATAAAAATAAGAGAGGACTGAATTATTGACACGTTGGGAGGGCCTATGTGGAAAAAAGAGGCGTGCGCGTATGTCTCGGGTGAGTCGTCCCATTGGTTTATGAAGACCGCCGTTTCTGATTCTGTCAACATCATAGTAAAGAAGTTGTTTTTGAGACTTCAAAGAGTTCAGAGCCTCAAGAATCCGAAGTAAATTTTTTTAAAAAATATTTTAATGACAATATTTCTCTAATGTATTACATTCTACTTTAATGGTAAAATATTATTTATAATTTACAAATAAAATCTTATAATTAGAATTATATGTAGTACTTATTTTGTATAATGTAAAACTATTTTTAAAATTACAACAACACATCCTCAAATACTGTGTCTATTTTAAAAGAAAAATAATTTCTATTAATCCCAAAAGGACTATTCAACCAATTTTTTAATACGAACACGGAGTAGACATTTTGTGGATATATGTGCCAAAAACATTGATTTGGACGCCGTTCGATGTTTATGCTCACAGAACAAAGCGATTTTTCTATTTATATTCGCATTTTTTATCTTCTTTTTTTCTAATTTCCCGTTAAATTCTACCATTCATTCAGTCTGGACTTTGAAGTTTTGAAAAAACAGTGTTTCTTCTTTGGGTTACCTTTTGTTGAATGGCCTAGTCCTAAAACTATCAACCATCAAGGGAGTGCGAAAGGGTAAAAAAACCCCCAAGCATGTTGATAATGTAATTTGACATGTATCATTTCTACTTTTAAATAATGCAATTTATTATTTATATTATATATATTAACATCAATGTTAATAGTATTAACTCATATGTCTAGCTTAATATAGGACCCAATTCTAGTTGGTTTTGGTCCATAAACACATTTCTCATATTTATCAATGTTCTCTAAATTACCCCTATGGATACCCCCTCCATAGTCAAGTAGAAGAGGAAGATGAGGTATTAAGAAAGATGCATTTTGAAAAATGATTTTTTTATAATCCAAACACCCCCTAAGTCATATTGCTATTAGTAATTATATTAAGTACTATTCAAATAACAATGTCTTGTTTGGGCTTTAAGCCTCAATTGTTGTTGGGGCTTGAAGGCCCAAGACGCAATCTATCTATTATTGCAAATCAATGTAGGAAAGGGTTTCCCAGTGCCGCATTGCAGGCATTCTCTCCTCTTTATCTTGGTCGGGGCTGATATTGTCTCCTGCCCTGATCGTGAATTGGATCATCTTGCATAGAGATAATTGAACAGCAATGGAGGAGGAAGAACATGAGGTGTACGGAGGCGACATCCCAGATATGGGCGAGATGGAAGGAGATATGGATTCGCACCATGCCGATGTCGATATGTCTGCTGCTGACGACGACGCCGTCAAGGTCTTGTTCCATCTCTGTCAATTTGTTCCTTGTTAGCTGATCCAGTCCTTGTGTAGTAACTTCGCAATTATGGAATACCTACAACGTTCACTGGATAATTTAATGTTGGCAGAGAATGAACAAAGTGAGAACTTGAATGTCCTGATCGGATTTTGATTGTATTTAAAATTTCGTCTCGTTATTTGCTGCAGGAGCTGGACGAGATGAAGAAAAGATTGAAGGAAATGGAAGAGGAAGCCGCTGCTCTCCGTGAAATGCAAGCCAAGGTCGAGAAGGAGATGGGCGCGGTTCAAGGTCTTCCTCTTTTCTTGTATCTCTCCGATCATTGATTTTTTTTTTTTCCTCTTCTGCTTAATTAAGATATTTAAAGCATAAGTTTTGATCCCCTCCCCTTCGACGTTAAGACTTTAAAACCTCATTATGCTGGATTTTTAGTTGAGGTGGCTGTAACAATTTTGACTGGGACAAAATAAGTTAGTTCGAATGCAAAATAATATGTTTCGGGCAGTATTATGATTTTACGGACGTTGATCTTCTCTAATTCGTTGTATACGCTTTTTCACTGTGATGGCTTTGTCTTCTTAATATAATGAGCTTTTTCAATTTTGCTTTGAATTATGTTTTCTGAATTAGTGATTGTGATGATATTGAGCTATGCATTGCTTATACAGTTTTGTCTGTGCGCCTTTGTTCTCAAGCAGCGGTTATATTTTCTGAAATAATGTTTATAAGTATTTTTTTCACAGGCGCTTCCCTTTCACTTCTCAGAAGCAAATTTTGTTATTCTCCAAATTGTTACACCAAATATTCTGGCTTTTGTTAAGAGTAAACCATCGTATTGCTGGTACCATATATTAATCTTCACTTTTTTTACTTCTTCAATCTTTGATGTAGATCCTGCGAGTGCAGCTGCTTCTCACGCAAGCAAGGAGGAGGCAGATACTCGATCTGTTTTTGTTGGCAATGTATGAATGACCCTGCCTTGCTTCATTGAGGTTTTCTAGTTTGAACTAGGCTTCCCCTCTCACTCCCATGATATAAAACAATAAAAAGCTGTGGCAATTTGTCTCATGAGCTTGGGCAAACTTTTTTGTTCTATCCATATATCATGACATTTAACATGCATGATTAGACTTGCAATCTTGCTGAAGCCTCTAATCAAGAGCAAAATTCCTGAACATGAAGTTTTCATAGTTGGCATTATGATAACCTAGTTTATATTATGATTGAAATTCTCCTACTACTTGAGGTAACATTATTTTCTACCACTGTAGAGATCGATTTTTTTTATGCTAAACATATTGTTAGGTAGCTTCAGGTTAGGATTTAAATCCGCAAGATACCTACCTCTTCAATTGGTGGCAGAGCTGCATTACAAACATTTAGATGCCCTAATAATGAGCTAGATTTCTCAGATTTACATGCTGCATTTGTTATGCCGGGTAGCTACTAGGATCTACAAATGCCTTTTTATTTTTATCCCTCATCTTGTTTTGGGTGGAGGTCATCTAAGTTGATCACTTTTTAAATGGTATTTAGTGATTCTGATATTTTAGCTTTTTTGCACTCAATTATCATTAAGATAGGCTTTGAATAATGAGGCTACCTGCTCATTTGATGTCAATAATCTTTGAATAGATTAATCTCGAGCAAAAATTGTATGGGTTGAGTTTGCATTTTTTTTTATTTTATTATATAAAAGGTTATATGTTCATTTCTTTTGGAGTGAATACTGTTCATCTCTGGGGATAGTGCTTGACTTTATGTCTCACTATGATCGCAGGGTCATTCTTACCACTCAACTTCTATAGTTTAGCACTGGGATGCTATTCATTGTATTTTGTAAATGGGCCAAATTTATATGTGATGTTCCCTTAGGCTTGTGCTGGAGAGAAAAGAAAATTTAGATGTGCTTTTGGAACTAAATAAGATATATTAAGAGGAGATAAAAATATCAGAAGAGAATGAGCTATAAAAGATTGAGAGATCTTGAAAAGAAAAGGGAAAAGAAATGAGAAGACAATTTACTGAAGGGAAAAAATGCAGAAAAGGAAAAATGCAATGGAGTTGAGGAAAAAAAGAAGACAAAGAAAAAGAAAAGAAAACAAGAAAGTAATGTGAAAATAGTGGGGTACTGCATAATGTGTTTCTACTGAAGCGAGTAGTACTATTAAAAGTAGACTCGTGTCAGTAAACCTATGAAAGCATCTCAAGTGGCGGCTGAAACTGGAATTGCTGGAGGTGAATGTGCTAAAGATGCGTCAAAGGAGATGGCTTATGTTATGGTTCATCGGAAGAGCATTCTGCAACTGCTGGGATGCAATCTCTAGTCATAGAGCTCTGCTGCTGACTGCAAAGGTCTATGGTACCTTTGTTGTGTGCCATTTAGTTGACTTGCCAAGGGTATGCAGTTGCTGCTTCCCTGTGGCCTACATCGCAGTCATTTCACCTCTGTGGATAAGATTATCTGATATTTTTCAAATGAGGCAGTTTGTCCCTCATTTCGTGTTATTGTGCCCAGCATTGAGTTCTTATTATGCTTTGGTTTGCTTTCTTTCCCTCTTCCTTCTCTAACACTTCATTCTTGAGTCTTAAAAAACTGCCATTGGACCGTTTCTACAAGAACTTCAATTGTCAATACTTCATATTCAAGCTTGCAGTTATTCTTTTCTTGTTTAAAAAAATACCGATGAAGCATTTGTTTTTTAAATATTCATGTTGTTTATGTTTGAACCACAGCTTCCTTTACAGTTATGGTAGTTCATAGGCTTGTAGAATTTAGTGCTGCTGTAAATTTTCTTTTGGAAAAGATCAGTATAAGGCATACAATGGTTTCTCTGAAGATTGAAAGGGGGGGCTGCATGCTGGGTTTTGTCATGTATTCGGAATATATTTGTCTAGTGGGTTTGGGATGTCTGGTTAGTAAATAGAATTATTCCTGTGCTATGACTGAAGACCATGAAAAATGTGAGCATTTGTTGCTTGAAAATAAATACTAATATCCCATGCAATGATTTAGAGTACTAGTTTGATGGCTTGACATCCATTGAGTTAAAAATCCAAGTCTATTTTGTATTTTTTCCCCGTGCATGAGCTATGATTTAACTTACGGAGAATGAAATGAGAAGTTGAGATGGGAAAAAGTGTGTGTGTGTGTGTGTGTGTGTGTTTTATTGGATCTCTTTTACAATATTCTCAACAAATACTGCTTTCGTGCACAAGTAATTATGAGCTTCATAGTCTGCTTATAGGGGGGACGGACATAACTGTTCATGACCTGCATTTACAGTTGTAACCGAAGGAGTGGTATGATAAAATGGTTTTAAGAGGAACAGGAATTGTGCGCCTTTGTAGTTCCTTACTCTAATGTCTGTTTTGATCATTATAGGTATCAAGTCGTCTAAAATAATTCAAATTTTGCAGGTTGATTATGCATGCACACCAGAAGAAGTGCAGCAGCACTTCCAGTCATGTGGGACAGTGAATAGGGTGACTATCCTTACAGACAAGTTTGGTCATCCAAAAGGTTTTGCTTATGTGGAATTCCTTGAACCTGAAGCTGTTCAAGAGGCTCTTGTCTTGAATGAATCTGAATTGCATGGTCGTCAATTGAAGGCTTGTATTCTCAACTATAGCTTGAATTTTCCATAATATCCTTCCACTAAATAACTGAGCTATAAGCCAATAACCAAGTGGATTTGCATATTTCCAGGTCATGCCAAAAAGGACCAATGTCCCTGGAATGAAACAGTATCGCCCTAGGCGTTTTAATCCTTACATGGGGTATCGCTTCAGGAGGCCTTTCCCTCCTCCTTACTTTTACTCGCCTTATGGATACGGGTATGTTGCTAACACAAATCTAATTTGCACTTGTGCCAAGTTGTGTTAGTTGATCTTTGTTTTCTCTTCTTTTTGCTTTCTTTTGTCCACTGCAGGAAGGTTCCCAGGTTCAGAAGGCCAAGTCGATACATGCCATATTATTAGAAGACAGGATGCAATGTGCTAGAGATATGATGATAATTGCTTCCCAGAACATTTTTCCTTTTTATATTTTCTATATTACTTTTGGTATTTGGTCTGTGGAACCTTTTAGTGCTTAGTGATGCTAATTCACTTCATCTGCATCTGCATGCCGTGGGACTTGAGATTTTCTTCTTGGTTATCACTGGGCTAGGTGCTATTGTTGTAAGTTTTTTTTTTTTTTGGGACTCAGCTACTGTTGTAGGTTGACTCCTTAGAATTTGACTCTAAATAGTTCAGACTCAAGTTTCCATTGAATGTATCATTGTGTACCTTTATAATAAGTTCACATCTCACGCGAGTGCGGCCCAAGTCGCTTTACTATTTTCTTTTCTTTTCTCAACTTCATCTGAAAATGTTTATGAAATATATAGATCTTTTCATTATGAGGGGAAAAAAAAGATTGAGTTGTCAAAGTTTTTGTTACTTCTAATGAGTTCATAGTAATTTTTTTTTAATTTACAACTTATAGTTTTCTTTTTAGAATGAGAAATAGAAAGTGTATTTAATTAAAAGGGTATTTTAATGTATTACTTTTGACTCAAATAATTAAACAGCTAATATTAACAATTTAGAAGTTCTCGATCTTTAAATAATTTTCTTTTGGTCTAATGTTTTGAAAGATGGTGCGAACGTCAAGTTGGAAAAGCTGGCTAAATGATTTTCGTGGTCCTGGGTAAATGATGATTAAATAAATATAATATTTTATGCATACAACGATGTAAATAAAAAAAATAAAAGATGAATAAATTAAATAACGTGAAAATAAATCTAAATGGTCCAATTACATGTTAATGAATAAATTCCTCAGGATTAAATCAAAGATATAAACCAAAAGAAAAGCACAAAAAGTAGTATGTTGTGAAAAAAAGAAGTGCAATAATTCTCTATGGAAGTTTCATTTGCCATCCAAGCACCTTATTTTCATTTTGAAGTTTTTTTATAATGCCTTGCCATCAAGTGACATGCCCTCGGACATCATTTCTCCTCATATACTTTGTGTCTTTGGCTGTGATACAGCAGAGACACTGAATCATCTTCTGGTCAATTGTCCTTTAACAAGAAGTCTATGTTATGGATGTTTTGATATTGGAATTCCTTCTTTTAATTTTCACTGGTTTCAAAGAATGGCTTAAGGACGCTATTTAACCTTCAAAAGGATGGGTCTTTTGCGTTTGGTCTCTCAAATGATATGTCTTTTGCACACTATTTGGAGGAAAAGGAATCAGGCTTTACATCTTTTTTTTTTTTGGGGGGGGGGGGGGCAGCCCTTTGACAATAATTATGCAAGCAAAGCAAATTGTTAACCACCAAGATCCTGCATCCTCAACTCCTTCTTCAATAAAAATGGATAGACCAAAATTCATTGTTGATTCGAGCCTAGCTTTACACAATGATGGATGAAATGTTCCCTTTTATAGGTACAAGGGATTGGGGAAGAACTTTTGCCATGAAATTATTTGTCATAACGGATCCTCCATAAAGGAATTCTTGTGGGAAAATAAAGCAATCATAGGGACAACTTTTTTTTTTCCCAAATGATGCCGTGCTACTTTTTTCTTGATTCATATCACAGGACTTTTACAACCAGATGTTAAGATATATTAACGACTTACTGTGTTAGAACAATTTTTTCTTTAAAATTTCTCTACAAGCTTCTTCAACTCTCAATATCACTTGGCAAGAGATATTAGCTTTGCTTTTTGAATTTTTTATTATTACCTTTAGGGTCATTCCAATATTAGTTTTTTAAATTTCTTAAGTTTTACTTCACTAACTATTTGTAACTCGTAAACTTATATTATTTAATATCACAGTTTCTTTTTCTTGAAAAAATTTATTATTTAAAATTTGAAACAGTATAACTTACAATTAGATTAAATTTTGCTTTTACTTATTGTAGTTTTATGAGAATTTAATTTGAATTTAACAAATAATTCCTATACTTTAACAAGTTTTAATTTTGATATATATTCTAAACTCAGGCCAAACCTTATAAAGTTATAGGAATCAAAACTAGCAATTTGTTATAACTAAAATTTGATCTAATTGTAAAGACCAACAATATGAAAATGGATTACCTAAGACCTGTTTGGTTTCAAATAACCAAAGTACTGAAAACCAGATTGCCAATTGAACCGGTCAAAACTGTGGGTTAGACCGGAATCAAACTGATGAGAAATAAAAAACAATAAAAAATAATTTAAATTTTTACTAAGAACTAGATATCAATTTAATATCTTGAATCACTAATAAAATAATCATATACTTACAATTTCTTATAATATCATACTACTAAAATCACTAAATATTCATCCCAACAAAATATAAAAATAGATATATGATAACAAAATATTCCTCCCTAGTCCCTATAGTTATTCAATCACTGAGTCCTAGTTATCAATATCTTTTAAAAAAATAATAAAAATATTATTTATTTAAAAAAAAAGAAAAAAAAAAAAGGCAACCAGGTTAACCCACCAAACTGGGCGGGTTACCCGGGTTATTACCGGGTTGATCTGGGTCACACCTAGAGGTGGGAATTAGGACCGGCCTTTCAGGGCTTGCGGGCTTAAAAGGGCCGGCCCTCTAGAGCTGAAATTTTAAAAATACTCTAATTTGCTAGGCCCGACTCTTAAGCTACAGGGCTCAAGGCCAGCCCGCAAGCTTTTGGCCCGTTTAAGAAAAAAAATGCTATTTTTTATATTTATCATATTTTTTTATAAAAAATAAAAATAAACCAATGAAATTATTAATAAAAAACATAAATATGAATAAAATTAAGTCACAAATATAAAATATCATCATATATAAATATCCATCAACATCCAAGAACATCTTAAACATTCATTAACAAGATAACAACATCCAAAAGTTTTATCTATAGTATAATTATGTAATAAATAAATACTATCATTAATCTTTTGAAACTTCATCATTACTATAATTAATTACTCTTCTTCATAAGTATGCTCTTCTTTCATAACAAAAATATCAAGTTTTTTTTATAGGAATTTTACTTTTAAATTTTGTAATCTAGCTATTATTTTACTTTAATGTGAGAAACATTGTTATTGAAACTCATGAATTTCTAATTCAAATTATAGAATCACATGTTATATAAGTATAAAAATACTCTATTATCAAATATATATATATATAGTTTAACAATATCAACGCATATAATATAAATCAATCATTATTAAGTCCAAATTAACCCATTTTTAAAAAATTTAATTTGATAAATTATTGTCTAAAACTAAATTTAATTTTAAAATGATAATAATAACTAAATATTTGAAATATTATTAACAATGTAAAAAATTAATAATATTAGGATTATATAAAAAAATTTTAAAAACAAAAAAATTTATAAAAGGGCTTAAACAGGCCGACCCGCGGCCCTCCAGGGCTGGCCCTTTTAAGCCATCGGCCCTCCAGGGCTTAGTTTCTATTTGAAGAGAAAAATATCAAGTCAGGCCCTCATAATTTCATGGCCTAAAAGGGCCGGCCCGACGGGTTGGCCCGTTTTCCCGGCTTTAGTCACACCGAGTCGGTTCACTTCCAGTTTAAATGCTCAACCAAACCAATTACTAGGCCAGTTTCCTGTTTGAACTAGCCAGTCCGGTCAGGGGTGAAATAGACTGTAAATAACTGCTTCAATTCCCAATTCGATGATCATCAGCTTGAACTTGGATTCAAAACCTAACTCATAGCGAAATGACTTATTTTAACCTGTGATCGATAAAATATGAGATAAACATATAGAAAATTTTTCCTAAATAGAAATCAAATTATGATTTTGAAAATAATTTTACAGTATATAAAATAAATATATGAAGAATTTAATCTTAATTTACAAAAATAGATGTTTTTAAAAAATATTTTTGTTAATATCCAAACTCATGTTTACATAAAACGCGCAGAAACAGGCCTATAACAACTGAGTTGTAAGAACTTTTGACTGATTGTCTGACTATCCTGTCTGGTTTGACTTTCAAATCATTATAATTTTCTAACTTTTCCACGTCAAAAAAGAAAAAGAAAAAGAAAATAGAAAGAGAAAATGGTGGGGATGAGAACGCAGGGTCAAGGAAGTTGGGTCTGTGGCAGTAGGCTGTCTCTGTCATTCATCCGCCACATCCACAACTGTCTTTGTATAATTATTTATTAATTTAAATATTTCCAAATTTCCAAATGCATATCCTAATCGAAACACCTACTAAATAAATGCGAGTCGTTTAAGCGGTTGGAGCCATTCAATGTTGAATGAAATCTTAGCTGCCCGTTGAAAATTTAATTTAATTTTAAATATAAAATTTTAATTTATTTTATTTCTTATATTTAGCTTTTTTTTTTAAAGAACCTTTATGTTAATTGTATATGTTAAATAGTTTTTATCAAATGGTAATTTCAATGTACATGATTAATGAGGATATTTTAAAGAAAATAAAATTAATATATAATCTAATGATACATATAAGTATTTTAAAAAGATCATATAATATATTTTATAATTAAATTATCATTTAAATTTTTTAATCTCTCAATTAGTTAATTAGATCTTCTACTAAGTATACTATCAGGAGTGGAGGTAAGGTAATAAGAGGTAGATTCATCTACTAAATAAGCGTTGATAATGAGGTAATCACATGGATGTAAAGATGACAAACTTCCAGTCAATAATGGTAGGCTGAACCCACGGGTGATTGTATCAAACCATATCCCTTAGTCAACATTGTGAGACCATCTACGTTGATACCCTTCAATCGTGGCATTATTAACGTTGTGTTTTGCATGGCATTTCAGCTGGGTTGCTGTTTCCTCTCTTTTTCCCCCTAATTGGAGGTGTTTGGATATTAGAAAAAGTGTTTTTAAAAAATATTTTTTCAGAAAAT
Organism: Neltuma alba; assembly: GCF_004799145.2. NCBI lineage: Eukaryota > Viridiplantae > Streptophyta > Magnoliopsida > Fabales > Fabaceae > Neltuma > Neltuma alba. The sequence goes on along the minus strand of NW_021635875.1, from coordinate 32,601 downwards.
GAGATAAATTTTTTTATTTTTTTATTTCATATATCGTAAAAAAAATTTGAATTTTAATTTTTATCCAAACACCCTGTAGTTTTTCTCATACTTAGCAAGGCATTTCCGAAGGTATTGAAAAGCCGGCCGATGAGGTCAACTCATAACTAGAATGATGATAATTAAAATAATAGCAGTATGCTTAATATAAAAACTAATTAATAAATTTGAATAGATTTTAAAAATTAATTAAGTTAAGTATTTATAATAAATATATATCATCTTTTCTAAAATATCATTGCTAATCAAGAATATTGAGTAGAACTACTATTATCACAAGGACTACCTTAAAAAAATAGATAAATATAAAAGAAAAGTAAATTGGAATCTTATATTTAGAATCAAAATAAAAATCAAATTAAGCTCTTATATTAAGAACAAAGATAATATAAATTAATTAAAATATTTATATATATAATCCTAAAAGAGTAATATTTGAATAAAATAATATTAATTCATAAGTGGTGCGATAAAACCCCAAATAGTCTCACATAACATATCGCTAGTAAAGTACAAATTTGACAGATGATTTTTTTTTTATTTTGTTTAAACTCAAAATGATGCTATTTTAGGCTTAATAAAAAAATATAAAATTCCAGTCAGTCAATCCATTCAAGACTCTTCAGGTAAAAAAAAAAAAATGTCCATTCAAGACTCTTAATTGAAATTGTTAATAAACTGGCTTCCCAATTCATTGGTCAAACCAGACAACTCAGGTTGGATTTTATGCCATGCAAAAATATGTAGGTATTATTATTCCTTCCCCGTTATTAAGGAGATTAAGGAATTTCTCCTGAAAAAAAAATTAAGGAATTTATTTAGAATTAGTTTAATTTTTTAAAATTTTAAAATTATCCTTAGTTAGCTGGGGGATATAAAAATAAAATATACTGCTTTCGGTCCTTAATATAAGAGCTATTTGACTAATTTGAGTAGATTAAGAAAGTTTGTTAAGTTAGTTATTTGTAATAAATATGTGTTGTCTTTCCTAAAATACATTTGCTAATCATATGTATTAACTAAAACTATCATTAAATGAAACTTTTAACATGTGTAACTACTACAAGGATTATTTTGGAAAAAATGAACAGATGTGAGAGATAAAGTGGATTGGAGTATTATATTTAAAACTATATTAAAAGTAAAACTAGCTTTTATACTAAAGACCGAAGGTAACATTTAAGAGCTTAATGTTATAAAAAAAATTATATTAAGAACCAAAAGGAATAATTTTGTAAAAAGAACGTGATGGATTGATATAACTAAACATTTCTTTACATACTATTTCTATTTTTTAATATAAAAGTTAATATGACTTTCAATTTATTTCTAAATATAATACTTTTATCCACTTATAATAACATTAAAAAAAAAAAAAAGCCTTGCGTAAAAGTCATCAACTTATTCTTGAAAACTTATAATATCCTGTTCATTTTAAAATGAGTCGGATATAATATTATAAGATCCAAATATATTCAATTATTCATATTTGAATAATATTTTGATTGGGATTTGGGTATATTAAATTAAATGAGGAGCATCATTATTAAATGAGATTTTAATTGGAGACTCAAATAAAGAAATTAATAATTAATTTTCAATTTGAATAGTATCTTAATTGGAATTTGAATATATTGAATAAAATGAAAAGCATAATTATAAATAGTATGTCAATTGGGAGTTTAAATAGAAAAATAAATAATTAATTTAGAATTTTCACATGTTTACCCTAAATTTTGCACCTCTAATTTAAATCCCATTTGAATGAATAAAAAAAAATCATATTCCTATAAGAAATAATCTTGAGCTATTTTAGATAATATAATTTATTAGAATTTAAAATCTAATCAAATATTCTAATTCGTGTATGGCACGGGAAAAAAATTATAGTTTAAATAATAGTGTGAACAGTAAGTAGAGTTCAAACATTTATTTTGATACTAAAAAAACTTTTTTTTTGTGGACCAGAAAGATATTAAAAAAACTTTTAAGATGTATAATTTTATAGTTTGAATGTAACGTACAATAAGAAATTGTTTGAATTTTTTTTCTGAAACTTGAATAAATTATACATGTGGATTTTTGACTGCATCACCGTTGTGGGACAGTTGTAACTACTCTCCGACTTCTGAAAATCAAATTTGTATTAAATAATATTTCCTTCTAATGCTTGGGTTTGGTGGAGAGAGCGTGTTCAACGCTCCTGCTTTACCCACTCATTTGTATTAGGATGAACTTATCACAACTGAAAATCTAATATAATCGACGAGTCAAAGTTTTACAATATTTTAGTGTCATTAATTTGATATAAATATGTATGCTTTATGTTGATGATTTTTATTAATATTATTAAAGCTAACTTATGTTTCCAAAGGAATAATAAGCAATGAAGTAATGGTTATGAAGGTTGTATAATTTGTCATTTTCATATATGTGGGCAAGTACCCCTTCAAAGTGATTGGATTTTTTGCCTCCAAATAATAGCACAATAAAATATTAATCTCATTATCTATTTATATTTTGCCCAATCAAATAGATCTCTGGAACAGATGGAAAAAAAGTATATTTACAGCATATTTTGCAGCAGTGGAGGTTGGCTATCATCACTTCTTTTTTTTTTAAATGAAATGAATAGCTTTCATTGCAAAATAAACTATACAAAGTCAAACGATATACAAGCAATAAGATTTATATGATTAAATTGAAAATAGAAAAACTTTTTAAAGAATGCTTAGCTATAACACGAATACTTATCAAAATATTTTCAGCCGAAAAGAATCATATCTTTAGTGTTTATGTTCAGCCTTGTGTACTATTTTATACTTCCTCCGTTCTTATTATAAAAGACATTTGATGTTTATGGCATTTCTATATATAAGAGACACTTAAAAGTTGTCTCTACTTTTTTGTGTTGATTTCTTATTTTACCCATATTTATTGTCTCCAACTCACACTCTCTCTCCCTCCTACTTCTTTTTTTTTAATAATTTAATTGTTCTCTCTCATGCTCTCTCTCCTTATTAATGAGGGTATTTTTGGGGAAAAAATTATATTTTTTACACATTAATTGTTCTTAACTAATTTTAACTGCTTTTTTGATCAACATAATTCGGTTATTTGTCTCTTATAATAAGGAACGAAGGGAGTATAATATAATATAATTGGCTAGTTCATAAACAAAACAAAAAAAGTGTACTGAGTAGTATTTTATTCTCTCTTTCCCTCCAACTCATTTTTTTATCACTTTTTTATTTGACACAATATATTTATTTATTTATCTGACAAATAAAAAATTTAAACCCGCATCTGCACTTCGATATAATGGATAGTCGTCTTACATATGAGCGTTGAAGAATAATTGCGTCATTCTCGAGTCTCCTGCAGTTTCACAGAATCACTGCTGCGACTGATACGCGCAAAGCGAAACTGACAAGAAACCAACGTGACAGCCACACATTGAACAAAAGAAATGAATGAAGATCAAGAAATAAAGACGGCCCGAAAAGAAAACAAGAACATTGAAGCTAATATTGAAGAATAATACACCGTGGACGTGCATGCTCGCTCTTGTACATTCATAACTTAAGCACAACGGACAAAAGTCTAAACCTTATTTTGTAAAACGACGCATATTCATAGGCAAACCATTGTCGCTCACTACGTGTCTACATGGTACAAATCCCAAATAATTTCAAAAGATCAAATAGGCAAGAACCCATACACTACATATGTGGAATATATGCTCGTGTGGCGGCGCACTGCAACACAATCTATGCACAAAAAAACACAGCTCCATGGATTCAAGGCAGCATAGACTTTTGGAGATTGCAACGTGGGAGAATCGAAAGCCGAGGTTTGGAGGGGAGTCTATAAGCCCGTAGAGAGGAGACGGCTTGTTCCCATCCTCCTCTTCCTTAGCCTGTCTGCTACGATGAAAGCGAGCTCAAGAGCCTGAGATGCATTAAGCCTTGGATCACAGTGTGTGTGGTAACGTGAGCTCAGATCATCGAAAGTCACAGTCCTGGATCCTCCAATGCACTCTGTCACATTCTGGCCCGTCATCTCCACATGAATGCCTCCAGCGTGGCTGCCTTCTTGTTCGTGGACATCAAAGAATGCTCGCACCTCAGCCTGCAAAAACAGTTTTATACAATGAGCATCGCCTACGATAATTACTCCCACAAATAAAAATGGAAGTCAAATTTATTCATTAGAGACTGGTGTCCCCTGGGCTTCCTTTTTTTCCGGAAAAAAGAAAAGGAAGAAAGCAAATTTCCTTGGCAAGTCAGCATATTAGTGAAATATTTGAATGGAATCAACTTTTCTTAATATTTGGAATTGGAATTAGAATGATGAATATGAAATCTCAACACCGTTCGACCAACCATTGGTCGCCACATCCTTTGCGCACTGACACACTACTATGAACCCCTTGGGAAAAGATACTTTATATACAGTAGACAACAAAGAAAGTGACCTGTCTTCCAATGATGAGATACTTTCACCTAGCACGACAGCAAACACTAGAATGGTATATGATACCTAAGCTATGCGACGCACTGTGCAGTGAGCACCCAGACTGATAAACCTACCCAAAAGTGGGCTTGTTTATGATATACTGACAAAAATGGATTCATGGATCAGTGAAATTTCAATCCGTCACATGGTCTAAATAGTGGAAAGCCAGTAAGCCACAAATGTCAAAATAGCATATGTGATCAATTTTCTTTCCGGCCAAAGCATGTGTGATCAATTTGATACTAAGTAGAAAGAACATGAGACAGTACTATACCAAGATTGAATCGAAGGGCCTCGTTTTGAGCCCACAGGGTGCCTTTATGGTATTGCCATGGCAAGGATCACAAACCCATGTCACTATTTGCCCAGCCCTGCGAACAGCTCTGATCAAATGGGGGAGCTTGACTCTCAAGTTCTCAGCACCCATTCTGACAATAATTGTGATCCTTCCTGGCTTGTTGTTGGGATTCAAGATTTCAACGAGGTTGACTAGCTCATTTGGATCCATTTTGTTGCTCACCTGCATCCATCACAGGTGTTTCTATCAGCCATGAAAACTGTCAGGCAGATACATCATACAAGGGCCTATTAGCCAGTAAGTATAGCAAGAAAATGAGCTTGGCTTGGTAAAGATTTGATTAACAAACAATCTTATGTTGCTAAGAAGAAGCACATAATTGAAAGGAATTTCTTTACTAATACATTCACTTACTTTGAAAAAGCGAACAGAACTTAGAACTAAGAAAATGAGAAAGCCTGAAGTTCACGTACCTTGATTCCAAGAGGATTAGCAATTCCTCTAAGGAACTCTACATGTGCACCATCTAGTTGGCGAGTACGCTCCCCAACCCAAAGCAAGTGAGCAGAGCAATCATAATACAAGCCAGAAGTTGAATCCAACCTGGTCAATGATTGCTCATAAGGCAAAAGCAAGCACTCATGAGATGTCCAGAATTCAGTTGAAGTCATAATTGGGTGCTCAAGAGTAAGCCCAGCAGCAGCCATGAAACCTAAGGCCTCATCAACTCGGTGAGCCAGTTCCTGATACCTGTTTGACAATCCAAATCGCATATATCAGAAGGGAAAAAGTTCAAATTCTGACGTTCTCTCAAACAAAAAATGACAATAGCTTTGCAGCGTTCAAAAATACTAAGTCAGAAATTTAAACTTCCAATATTGCTTACCTATCTCCCTGCTCGCTGTGCTCAGCAAAATCAAGATTCCATTGAGTGACCCTCTGCATTGCTGCATATCCTCCGGTGGCAAATGACCTAAGCAGGTTCAGTGTTGCTGCAGATTGGCAATAAGCCCTTATCATCCTATGAGGGTCAGGAATTCTTGACTTCTCATCAAAGGCATCGCCGTTTATGTTGTCTCCCTTGTAGCTTGGCAATTTAACTCCGTCCTTCTCTTCAAACGGGTCTGATCTCGGCTTTGCGAATTGACCAGCCATTCTTCCCACCTAAAATAACAAATTACCCAACTCAAAAACTTTTAAAAGTGACCGATATTGGAATTTCATAACCCCTAAGCTATAAACATTGAAATGCAGTGTCTGCCTAAAATTACCAAACATTAAGGGAAACTGCAAGTGATTCCGAGAAAATGACATGAAACTCAGTAACCACAGGATTGGGAAGCACAGTACAGCAAGATGATCAGTGTTTAAATAAAAATTGACGTGCTAGCCTGCTTTTTAAAGTATTGGTGCTTCGTAGAAATGATCTAACCTTAACAACGGGCATCTGGCCACCGAACATAAGAACAGCACCCATCTGCAGAAGAACTCTGAAAGTATCCCTAATGTTATTGGCGCTGAATTCCTTGAAGCTCTCAGCACAATCCCCACCTGGAGGAGGAAAGCATTGCCCATTGCAGCCTCAGCGAGCCTCTCTTCCAAACTCCGAGCCTCACCGGCGAAGACGATAGGAGGGAACGATTCGATGGTCTTGAGTACCGACTCCAACTCATTCTTATCAGGATATTCGGGAAGATGCAAGGCCTTCTTGGACTTCCAGCCATCCAATGTCCACTTCCCGGTACCAGCCGCCGGGGGCGCGGCAGTGGTGGCGGCGGCGGCGGCGGGCTTCTTGCTGCCGGCTACGGAGTTTTTGGGGGATCTGCGGCGTGGACGGCTGAGATTCGTGGGAGAGATCTGGGTTGGTGGGTGGGTTTAGTGGGAACGAAGGAAAGAGAGGGTTGGTGGGAGTGTGAGGGAGTAGATAGAGGATGAATGTCACACAATGATTTGGAGGAGAGAGAAGATGCATTTGAGAGTGCCATGACGAACGAAGAAACTACTTTGGCTTCTCTTTCCTTTCTCTCTCTCTCTCTCTGTGGCTTCGGCGCGAGGGAAAGAAGAAGCCTGAGAAATTTGTGGGAATGAGAGGTTGGGTTTTATAGAGGTTTTATGAGAGCGCGTGCGGACGAATGAAAGTTTGGTAAGCTTCATGTTTCAACAGTCCAACAAAGTTCTTCAAGAGGCCGCGGGGGTAGTTGGCACAAGACAACATGCGAGGGCATTTTCGTAGATAGCATCATTCGAGTTCGGCACGTGGCGCAACTTGTGCATCTGTGATTGTAATTAGCTGGGAGAATTATTAAAAAATCTCAATAATAATTAAAAGTGTAACTTTGCTATTTAGTAACCAACCCAGGAATGTTTGGCACATTGTAACGTGGGGGGACTTCTTTTGGCCATTTGTCGTGGAAAGATTAGTTCTCTAATTTCAGTAATTTTTTCTTGGAGACTTTGATTTACTTTATTCGATTTTATTTATAAGTAACATTTTTATTAATATAAAAGAATATATTAAATTTCATTAACTCTATTTAAAAATTTAGCTTATAGATAGGTTTTTTTGGCCAAAATCTCATGTATGGGTCTTTCATAAAGTTTTTCATCGAAATTAAGAAAAATTTCTTATGAATAAGAATGGAGGAGCAGACTAGAAAATATGATTAAGATCAATAAATAAATATATTTGATATTTAATTTTTTTAAGAAATACTAATATTTATATTAGTTATTTGTATGATGATTATGTATTTAATGGGAATTAAACTAATGTTGGCAAAAAAACAGATATGGAAAAATAATATATGTTCATGAGTTAATAAGGTGTTATTTTTCATATTTAGACCCAAAAAATTCTCTTAATTACCGTCTCAGTTCTTAATATAAAAATTAGTTAGAGATTTGATCATAAATATAAAATTTCAATTATGCTTGTTTTTCAAATTTATAATTAATTGCCCAAAGTAACTTTATTAATTGTATGTACTGAGGGTTTCCATCTAAGAATAGTTATGATTAAAAATAATACTTTAAAAAAAATATAACTAATTTAAATAATTTTTTAATCTATTTAAATTAATTAAATAATTGATATATTAAAAATCAGATGTAGTTTTTTTTTTTTGCTATTTAATGTTAAAAATACCAAAAAGATTTTATTAAAAGAATCACCGTGACACGAGATTAGATTTTGGCCTCAGTTTTTTCCACCAAAAAAAAAAAAAGGTCTGCCTCAGTTTTTACGACCTAAATATTTTTTTTCAAGGAAAAAAAACGCTCACCTACCATCTCAGATGGCTTAGGTGGCTAAATGATGTGTTTATTATTTCTAAACTCATACATTTAGAAGTCACAATAATACAACTGATAATTTTATTTGTGAATATACGCACATATTTGTAAGTATAAAATATAGGATTAGCCTCACTATCATATTATACAAATTTAAATTAAGATTCCTAAAATTGTTTGACCTAAAATTATAGTACTAATTTCGTAATTTTCTTTTTTTTGGGTGCCAACGCGTAATTTTCAATTCTTAATTCTGGACTCGAACTGACGCAGTGTTCCACTCTTGATATTTTGCCAAAAACAAGCCGCAGGAATATGTATGGGCATTTTGGTAATCATGCAGATATGGCGGTGGCATTAAGCAGAACTAAATAGACTAATGTTGCCTTTGCTTGGAAGCTGAAATAGCATACCTACCAAACGCGGCATATTCGCAAGGAACAACACCATGCATTTATTGATATTATATTAATGGTAAAACTAAAGGTAGCTTATTCTTTTTATTTCATATTCGTCCTAAATATAAAACTAATTTTATAATATAATTATATTATAAAATAAGTCTTATATTTAAGATTGAAAGAATACAATACAGGGAAAATGCCTAATTAGAATTATTTATGATAAAATTAAAGTGATTTTGTGATGCTTTTAGATTATCGAATTAGATTAGATGTTGCTAATAGTTTATTAAAATCTTAAATATCCCAAAGAAAAGAACTCATATTTATAAGGGGAAAAAAACCTGCTTATATGATTTTCAGATTGGACGTATAATGTTTCATTATCACACCAAATTTTTTTTGCCAACCAAAATTTATTTGTTCTTTGATATTCAAACATCTCATAGCAATAATTAGACATATTTCATTGTATATTATTGTACAAGGTCTAAGATAAATCATACCAATTATTATTTAAATTTGAAGAATATGGCATTGCTAAAATTTTATATTTCATTCTAAAAGAATTAGGTGATAATCCATAAACTTACTATATATTCACCTTATTTGTAATATTAATTTGTTGACAGTTTGGGTAATGTTTGAAAATAAAGGTGGATTTTCTTAGCCACGAAATATAAAGCATCGATTTAGTTATTTTGTGATCATATGGAAATGTTGTTAAAATCTAAGAGAGTCCCGTATAAGGAATAGTATGTATCCACTCACTCTATGTGTGGGGTGGCATTTGAGATTATTTCAAACTTGCATTTATAGAATGATTTATGTTCGGACATAATTTTTTTTTTAAAAGTCAATTTTTCAGACTAAAAATGTCAAGTGAAAAGAAACTTACGATGTAATTTAGATTTGGGAAACAAAAGCCATTTGAACCAAAGCTAATAAGAAAATGTCCAGCCAACTTTTGAGGTTGTTAACTGAGATTTGAGCTCTATCAACCATTAAACCAAACAAGCATGTTGTTTGTGTTATAGTAGTAGCATATACATGTTTAATTTTGTGTATGGGTATGTTAAAAGAAAAAAAAAGTCTTGCATTATTTAATAATACAGAAATTCAAGTACACATATATTAACTTATAATTTTACGATGGTAAAAAGACCAATGAGAAAATTAGACTTGCGCACAAAATGGCTGACACAGGCAAAGAAATTGAAATAGGGAAAAAAGATGCTGGTCGTCATGAGTATGGAGGGATTTTAGATGGCACTTCATGTATTTTATTTTATGATTATTTTTTGCCCAATATTTTATCATTATCTAATGTAGGAATATCGCCAAAACAACTGAATAGCAAATTGGTTCTGGTCGCACCAGAAAGACACTGTCCTTAAAAGTTATTCAGCCACAGTAAGTAAAGTAGATGTGGCACTCTCCAAAATTAAACGAATCCCTCCTACAGTAGACATGGTCATAGACTAGCAGAAATATAGATATAACTTAACAACAAAGAAATGAGAGGAGAAAGTCACAGAAGAGAGGATGGGTGCTCGAAAGCTCAAGAGTGGTGTGTCAAACACTCTGTCCCGAGACCTGAACCTCTTTATATAGGTCATGGAGCATCTGAACATTGGGCATTATGCTTATGACAATAAACACAACTAAATCTTTAGTTACAGATGTTGGCACAATAAATACTATTTACATCTTCAGTTATGAACATTAACAGCACTCAAAATTAAATTTCTAGATGTTGGCAATCATTAACCCATAGAAAATAGTTTAAGGATTAATGAAGGGATAATCTCAGTTTAATGAAGAATAAAACTCCAACGTTCATTAACCTCCAGCTAATAAAAAAAATAAACTAACAATTTTTTGGTAAGCTTTCTTAACATAATCTAGTAATTTATTTTTGCAAAAGTTTTCTTTTGACGGGCTGTTGTCATGCTCGTAAGATCTTTTTTTTTCTCTAAGCCCATTCACTAATCCAATAATATAAGATAGTGTATATACACTTGAACCTCCTCTCTCTTGAGCAACGTGGGACTTCACTTTTAATACATTCACTTATATTCACAACGTCTATCACTGTCTTCTTTTTTGTTTCAAGTATGGAGGAAATGAAAGTATGATCCATTTCAACAATAAAGTGATGGCTTTCTAAAAAGAACAAAAAATTTATTCAATATGTTTTCAAGGTATGGGTAATTGTTTCTTTCAGGTTTAATTCACTCTCACCTATTTCAATCGTAGGGGTGTAAATTAGGTTAGTTTGGTAAATATCTTTTAAAGACTTTTGAATATTATATGCATTCCCAAAGACAAAGATAATGGTTTTAATATTGTGCGCTGTGTAAATAGAATGAAGATGAGGGATATATATACACACACATGTCATAAAGTGATGTCTTGAAGATATATCTTTTGAAGTAATGTATTTTTCAATGAAAAAATCATAATCATATACTGTTTTATAAACCAACATAACTTTAATAACTAAAAAGTTATTAAAAATAAATTTTCTTTAAAGAGTCACATTTTTTTATTATGTAGGATTTTTGTATATAAAAGAAACACACACACACAAAGTTGTGGCTATAATAGGTACCTTTAGAAATCAAAGAGGACCTTAGTAATTTTTAATGTTATTAACTCCCTACATAACTCTACATATAAATTCATCAATGTATAAGGATACAACTGTCACCTTAGAATTTAATAAGACATTAATTCTTTTCACAATCTTACCCTTTAATGATAAAAAAAAATCAATGAAAAATACTTACCATAACCATAAAATAATAAAAAGAGTATGTTAATAAAGTATCGATTGGATTTGTTACAATATTCTGTGGGCTTTCAATAGTTGCTATTTCCGTGCTCAGAAAGCTTTGTCAAATAAGACATAACATCAGGAATTTTAATATATCCTATATCATATGTGTTTATGAGTCAATTAATCCATGATTTTGGACAATAAAATTGTTTTATCACCTCTCTCACCATTACAAATTTTTCTGTACCTTCCTACTAGGCACAATAACTAATATTTGGATTCAATGATTCAAGATTATGTATAGCAACATATTCCAAAATGATTAGAAGTTCAACCTATAAATAAAACAATCATGACCAGTAACACTACAAAATTGAGGGGAGGTGGCTTCAATTTTGTTCAGGACCACATACTTCAGATTTTTTTCAGATATGTTGTGCACTCATCTTTAGCCTATTCTTAACAGCATCCACATATTTAATTTGGATGATAAGATACCAGATTTGTTAGATAATTTTTTTTTATATTCTAATACTTTTTAATTTTGTTGAGGCCTTATAGCTCAATGACACCCAACACCTCCCTATTGTGAATTGTATAATAGGCGTGTGAGTTACATTTAAAAAAAAATTCCTAATTTCAAAATATGTAAAATATGTTATGAGTATAATATTTGTGTAAATGTTAATATACTCCCTCTGTCATTTCAGACTTCTAGAAGAAAGGGAAGTCCCACAATTTTCGTTGCATAGTCCACTGCTTCACATTTAACATGATGAGACTTCTAAATTGCAGAGTTGTGGTTATAAATAAAGCGCATGTGTCATGTTTTTGGTATTTAAAGTGAGTGAGAAATATCTTTTTCTTATCTCTCGGAAATTCTTTAATTCTCTCTACCTTAATACCTTATGTTTTCTTTATTTTTAAAATAAGAAAATAAAGTTAAGAAAATCTCATAATTGAACATTATTTTAAAAATGATTTATCGTAAAACTACAATAATTCATAAATAAAAATAATAATCCTGGAAATTAAATTTGGATGCTCCAAATATAGGAAAAATTGGCTAAAAATCCCCTTTTGATAAATTAATTGGAAACCAGACCTACAATAAATTTAAAGGTGTAAGTTCCTCAAATGTTAGTAAGTGTAATAGAAAAAAGACCATATTACCCTGATGAACACCAATTACATATGATGGATCTTCACTTGCATATTATGGGACAGACTTGTATATGACTAATTGCATATAATATATGTTTATTTGCATATGACAAATTACATACGGCAAATGTTCAATTGTATATGATGGATGTCTACTTACATATAGGTTTATTATGTAATCTAGATACTAATTGCATATTATAGATGCTCACTTATATATGATGGATGCTCACTTGTATATGATAGATCCCCACTTGCATATGGGTTCTTATTGCATGTTAATACTTAATAGAAATGCTAATTGAACATACCAGATGCTCACTTGCATATAACATATGCTTACTTACATATGGATCCTTATGTTATTGCAAGTTCCATAATGTCAATTTGTAGATAAGAATTTGTTTGTGAGTATTATGTAGATCAATTTGTTTATGTAAATAGTAAAGTATATGCAATTAGAATTAGTAATGTGCAATTTGGATTAGCGATATACAGTTAGGACTCATGATATGTAATAAGTCTCATATGCAACTAGGCATCCTAATATACAATTAGAATCAGCCATATACAATTTCGGATTAGCAATATGCAATTAGGATCTGTGATATGTAATAAGATTTTATATACAACCAAGTATCCGTAATATGCAATTAGAATCATCAATATGCAATTTGGGACCAATGATGTGTAATTAGGATACTTGATATCCAAGAAGATCCAATATGCAATTAGAATAAGTTATATGTAACTTTGGACTAACGATATGTAATTAGGGTAATTAGGTTTTTCTCTCACTATAATTAATTACACTCAAGGACCCAAATATTTTAAGTACCATTGTCCAATTAATTTTTTAAATAGAGATTTATTCCCAATTTCTCCCCAAAATTTATTGTTGCCAAAGAAATAACCTTTTTTTTTTTGTTGCATAATTCATCTAATAACTCACGACTTATGGTGCGTTTGATTGGAGCCATGATGGGGAAGTAGAGGGGGTCAACTTTTTTTTTTTTTTCTTTTTTCTTGCAATGAGGGGTTACCTTATTTGAATATGCTGGAACTTGGGAGGAAGGAGATATATGCTAAAGGAAGGGTATATATGCTAATAATTAATTTGCCATTATACTCTTGCATAAATTAATTTATATTTTAATTTACTAAAATTCATTCTCATCCAAACATATTGTTAATATCTGTATAAAAAACTAATATAATGATAATTTTTTTACTTATAATTAATGTAATAATATATATTAAAAATGGAATAGTCAAGAAATTTTACTTTTATTTTTATTTTTAATTGATTTGACTTTTATGTCTCGAATAAGTAAGGAGTTTATTTTTATATTTTCTAATAAGTATTAAACAAATATTACAAAAATTATGAGAATAAAATAATCGAAAAAATATTTTTTATTTTTTATTTTAAATTAATTTCTCCTCCTTGTATGAGGAGTGAGAAGTTTTTTTCTAATTTTTTTCTTATGAACATTAATAGAATATCACAAAAATCATAGTGCACAAAATAGTTTTAAAATGGCAGGACTGTAAAACAAGCCCGGGCCCCCCCACTGACAATGGCATCACGGGTCACAGGCGCACATTAGAGAAACCGAATCCGCTTGACGGCTTGAGAGACCAATTTCCAAAGTTTTACAATGCAGAAGGACCACCTTGGTTATGACAGCATTTGTTGTTCATTTGGGGACAAAAAGAAAAATGGTTTAGCGTCTAGAGTGACTTCAAAGTTAGCGTAAATTATGGCTAGAGCCCTAGACGTAACATGAAATTTCGCATTTCCCCATATATGAATATATTACTTATATTTTGTGTCCACCGTTTTAGTTATAACAATTGGAAATCAAAGTGTTTGCCCTACTCCTCTAGTTCTATTTATAGAGAAAAAGGAGTGAATTTTTTTATCACATTTATGTGATATGAGAGAAATTTTTCATGTGAATATGTAATTTTATTCTTTATTTATTATTTTATTGATTTTGTTTTGTATTATGTATCTTAAGATTTTTTTTAGTTTGTATGAAATAGATAAGTCTAAATTCGATATTTTTCAGTTTCATGTACTTCCTTATATCAGTCGGTTTCTTAACCTAATCTCTTCCACAATGAAAGAAAACCTGGCAGTTGTTGCCTTCTAATCACTTTTGGCTTTTGGATCAGACAGGATAACAGCCTATAGCATCATATAACTTCGTATTTTATATGGTAGGCTTCAAAAATAGATCGTTGAACACATTTGGCGCCACACCAAAAAAAAAAAAAAGGAAGAAAATTTTAGGGGAAAAGAGGTTAGTTAAGGTGTAATGTTTCATGATCAAATTTAAAGAGATGAATATTGCGTTTCTAGGTACCACCTACCCCGTCACTTACTCTTTATATATTATTAACATTTTTATTGTATTTTTAAATTTGAAATCTATTTATTCTAATTTAATTGAAAAGTAACTTACTCTGCCCGTCTTTAATATGAGATCTGGTTTGAAAATTAATATTGGTCTTATATGTAAGACTTGTTTTATATACTTATTGATTTTTTCTAAATTAACTTTATTGATATTCCCCCAACAATAATCAAGTAGAAGAAGAAAAAAAATTAAGAAAGATTATTAGGGTATTTTTAAAAAGACACACGACATTAACTAATTTAACTAACATATTGAATCTACTCAAATTAGTTAATTAGATTTTACATTAAGAACCGAATAAGTAATTATATAATATTCAACACTATGTGATCATTTTAAAGTGTCGTACTGTTTTTACTTTAAACATTTTTTTTGTCAAACATAAGTATTATTTTATTGAAAACAATTTTATTTAAGATACTGTTAAATTTATTAATGTTGAACTTGTTTGAGTCAAAATGTCAATAAAAACCAGCCAGCCCTTTTTTTTTTACAATTTTATTTTAATTTTAATAAGAAATTTTTTTAATCATTTTCACTTAATTTACATATTCCTCCAGTTCTAAATATAAGATCCATTTTGTAGTGTAATTTACATTACAAAATGGGTCTTATATTTAAGACCGAAGTATTAACTTTGTATTTTGTTAGAGACTTTGATTCTAAATTTGATTTCTCATTTTTTTAATTGTTTTACCATTTTTATATTAATAAAATAATTACTAAAAATGAATTATATATTTATATTTCAATTTTTAAGATTAATTTAATTATATAATTATATAAAAATATGAGAATAAAAAAAAGTTGGTCTATAAAAATTTATAATTTAATTTAAATTTTTTTAAATATATATGTAAAAAATTTTAAAAAGGGATAGAAGTTGACAGGTCAACCCATTAAATAGTCAACTCACCCCTTGGTGGGGTAACCTGATAAAATGTGAGTCCACCAGAAGGTGGTTTTTTTAGGATTAGCCCGCATGATCTGAAGCTCGTGTTGAGTTAGCCTGTAACCGATACGTGAACCCCGTTTTACCACCTTTAATAGTAGGCACCAATTAGTGACTCAACGCTTATAAAGATATGCATTTGGCTGGGGAGGTTTTTGGATGATATGCCGTGCTCAGCGAATCTTCAAGCAGGACATGCTCATCCCTCGAGTATATTGTCGTTTGGGGACGAGATATCCACCCCATCTTTTGTTTTTTCAATTAATTTTATATTTTTATTTATTTAAGTTAATTTGTATCTAACACTCTAAAATATTTTTTAATAACACTTAATATTTTAAATTAATTAAATTTTAGTGTATTCAGTATTTTGAAGCATTTTTTCCATAACAACCAGCATCCTAAATTAATTATTTTTTAGTGAATTTATCATCATAAAGCATTTTTTTAGTAGCACCCAATATCTTAAATTAATTAATTTTTAATGCATTCATTATCCTAAGTATTTTTTTAGCAATACCAAGTATCTTAAGTTAATTATTGTCCAGTGATCAAGCATTCAGAAGTATTTTTTTTTAGTAGTATCCAATTCCATAAATTAATTAATTTTTAGTGTATTAAGCATTCTGAAGTATTTTTCTAGTGACACCTAGTATACAAAATTGATTATTTTCTAGTGAATCTAGCCTATGAAAGTATTTTTTTAGTAGTACTTACTATTCTAAATTAATTAATCTTTAGTGCATTCAATATACTGAAGTGTTTTTTTCAGTAGCATCTAGTATCATAAATTAATTTTTAGTGCATTTAGCACCATAAAGTATTTTTCTAGTAGCCTCACTAACTAAAAAATATACTCTAAATACACTAAAAATTAATTAATTTAAAATAATAAGTGTTATTAAAAAATATTTTAGAATGTTAGATACAAGTTAACCCAAATAAATAAATAAAAATAAAATTAAAAAAAAAAGAGAGAGGAGTTATCTCATCCCCAAACACTAAGGTCGGGGTGTCACACCTTACTTATATAGTACCTTAGCATTCATTTAGAACCATTCCAGACCATGTTGGATGGTCTTACACTTAAAAATTTCAATTTGGACGTTAATTTTCAGAAAATTACTGTTCACTGTCCAGTTTTTATATTACAGGTCCAACTTTGAAAAATCATAACTAATTCTAGAAAAATCATATGGAGGTGTTCCAAAATTCTACGGAAAGCTATTTCAATGCTCTTTAAGGAAAAAATATCCAATTGGACTTATCCTTACCCAATTCGTACAGTTAAATTAATAAACATTATTGTTCATTCCCAAAAATCTGGACCTTCCAGATTCTGTGCCTCAACTTTGAAAATTCGTATCTCCTTGTATACACATCCAATTGAGGTGATCTACCTCTCATTTTAAAGCTTGGAATGTGTAATATAAGTCTACCAAATCTTGTGACTTAACTCATTCATTTGATAGGTCAAACTGAAACTCAAAACTAACTGCTTCAGGACCTACGTTTTATCCCTTAATATCTCCTTACTTTAATTCTTTTTATTTCTTTGACATACATAACATGGGCTTGATCTTTCTCATTCATACTCATATACTTTCATTCACGCCATAAACATCCTAAGCATATACATTGAATTGATGGCATTCATAACATAATTTACAACATAGGAGAATTATACATTGAATATTCATATCAATCATTTGCATTAATAATTCTCCACTTCTTCTCCTTGCTTCTCATGCCATTAGTGCCCATCATTGATTGACCTAAATGGTTGGTTAGGGAGGGGGTGAGATTCGGGGGAATCTCAGTAGCAAACAATACCATATTAATCATGCTAAATGGATGCTCATGCACTACACGCAACTTGTTTCTTCTCTTGTTAATTAGTGACATACTAGCATGCTCAAAGCTAACTTCTTGATGCATGGCCATGGAGACATAATCTACTCATCATGAATAGCAATTACAGCAGCTAAAACATGTCACAACAACATGCAAATAACATGTACACGGCAACACACAAGCATACCACATCAAGCAATGACAATAGGTAAGTTCACTACCTTGCACCTCAAGCTTTCCTTTCACTTTTCCTTTGACTCCCTTGACTTTCCAACCATGGTAGCTTTCGCTCAACATCATCAAACATCTTCTTAGATGGTCTAAGATCCTAAACATAATCACATTGGTCACACAACCCATTAGGACCAAGAGATTACATAAAGTTCAAGACTAACTTTCTTGAACCTCAACCCTTTCTCCTAGTCTTAGGGTTTTCTTTCTAACTTTTCTAACATAAATCTCATTATTTCCCATCCTTATGATCCATTTCTTGTCAATTAGAACCATTTTAGATGGCTTTAGATTCAAGAATACCAAATTTGGAAATTTTGGTTCGCGGGTACTGTTCACGCAGAAACTCCAGAATTTTTGCTCAACTTCGAAAATTCATAATTAAATCTAAAAAAATCCAAATCAAGTGCTTCCAAGTCTCACTGAAATATCCTTAAGTTAAATTTAAAGGAAAAATAGTTTCAGGAACCAATTCTACACCGAACAGTACCGGAATTGTACGGAACTCGACACTCTCCCAAAAATTCAACACTGTTTCCAGATTTCAAACCCTAACTTTGAAAAATCACCATAAATCGTACACATATCCAAATGAAGTGTTCTACTCATGGATTTAAAGCTCATAGAGTGTACTTTAATCATATAAAATTTTAGAATTAGATACGCACAGTAACTAATTTGAAATAGGCATCAAATCAGCACGTAATTCTTCCAATTTCCACATAGATCCACTTGATATAACCTTTAATCCATGTGTTCTAGCTAGATCTAACATCAAAATCATCCTCCCCTAAGCTTATGTCAATTTGGCCAGCACCTCCTCTTAGGGGATCTCACATTTTTCAACCATAAAACCAAAGATTCAAAGCAATAAACAAGAGGAAACAACTTACTAACCTCAGATCTAAACTCGGTTGATCAAAGTAGGTGTCTTCCTCTTGATTTAAGCTTCAAGAATCAAAATTGCAAGAGTTTCCCCTTATGTTCATCAGCTTGGCCGAAATGGGAGGAGGGAGAGTGCCTATTTATAGCCAAAAAGTTGGCTTGAATGGACCAAAATGCCCTTGGTAGCTAGAAGAAGGAGTAAGGGCAATTTTGGAAGTTCAAGTGGACTTTTGCATCATCATTGCATCACCTTATTACATCATGCTTATCTAATTCTTCTAGAAGGTGCCAAGTGTCATAAAAGTGGTGGAGGAAAAGGGAGATCAAATCCTAGCCATTGGATCAAACTTATTTCATAAGCTTCCTCCGAATTTACTTGGCCCACGTTTCTCCGGCTTTCTTCATGGCCTTCCGGAGTTCAGAAAATTTTTCTGTCTACTCCATAAATTCCCCTTCATTCTAGAGAATATCTATGAATTTTCTCAGGCCATAACACTTCCTTTAAGCCTTGTATAAAAATTGTTTACTAAAATACCCTTTTATCGGCAAAACCGGCTCTTTAATTTATTAAAGCCACTC
Source organism: Neltuma alba (assembly GCF_004799145.2). Classification (NCBI taxonomy): domain Eukaryota; kingdom Viridiplantae; phylum Streptophyta; class Magnoliopsida; order Fabales; family Fabaceae; genus Neltuma; species Neltuma alba. Next base: position 13,181 of record NW_021635875.1, on the reverse strand, counting down.
CACTGGCCTTTTGGTTGCGGGACTAATTTTATAAATTAGTACAACCTTCCAACCAGTTAATCTCATTTTTGTATACATTTTTGAGGTCTCTTGCTATTTTAAATAATTACCTCAAATGGTATACTTTTTACTGGCCATAACCTCATAAATTCCATTTAAGCTTCCTCAGGGGTATTTTTGTCATTTCTCTTCACAGAAGAGTCTTAGAATATTATTTTCCATTTTCTGGGATTTTTCTTAGAATTTTTTGTACCCTCTTTCACTTTTACCCCTGTTGGTCATAACTTTCGGAATTTACAGTTTAGTCCCTCCTTGGACTTAACTTCATATAATCCTCTCTTTGAGGTTTCTAACTTAACTTTTGACCTGTGTCTAGTCTCTTTTCTCTCTCTCTGGGCCTTTGAGACTTTACTGGGGCCTCTAACTTTATTACACTTTAGCTCCTTAAAACTTTTACTTTGCAGTTTAGTCCCTGAAACTACTTTGACTTCCTTTCTCATCTTTGGGACTTCTGCTAAAAAGGGGTCTGATAGCCTATCTAATTCAGGCTATTACTGGTACTTTTAGGCCCAAAACTTTGGATGTTACACAGGGGATGAGCATTCCCTGCCCATCGATTTAATGAGTAGGGAATGCAGATTCATTTTTGGATATGAGGAAAGGAGAGTTAGGCTAGTATTTAAATTTTCAATTTTGAAACAAGATAAAAAGGTTAATAATTTGGTCCTAAATCTAAGTATAAGAGTTGGTTTGTAAGGTAATTTACACTACATATTAACTTTTATATTTAAGACCGAAGAAATATATGAGAGTGAGTGAAAGAGTAGGTGGTATCTTAAAGACTAAATATTTTAAAATTAAAAAACTCAATGTTTATCTATTTTAGTTTAACGTGAAATAGAAAATATTTGCACATAATTGTATCATCTAAGGAATAGTTTAAATTCAATTTAATTTTTTATTTTTAAAATAATTTTTTAATTTAACATATACAAAATTTGAAATAAAAGTGATCTTATATCTGACCATTCTTTTATTTTGGCAAATATATTTGACCCTTCTTAAAAATTAAAAGAAATAAACTTCTTATTAAAAAAAATTAAAAATTTTAAATCTAGACTATTTAAATTAAATTTTTTTTATAGGGCAAGACAAAAGTCTTGAGATTACAATCAAAACACTAGTACAAGCCTACATCTGCATAGAATCCGAAGCCAGGAGCTGAACGCATCCAGCCCAATGGTTGTTGCAAGATTTTGAAGTCTTCTATCAAATGATGAGCCTTCTTAGCCAGATAATTAGTGCATTTTATGGACTCCCTTAAGGCATGTTGGATCTTAACCTACCATTATGAATAAATCATACTTCTAATCATGTTAATTTCTAATCCCAACAAACCATGGTTGCCATGATCATTCATAATGAGATAGACTGCCTTTAACAAATCAAGGTATAATTTAACCTTAGAAATATTATAATATCTGCATAGCTCCAATCTTGTTAGTATTGCCTATACCTTTGCCGCTGTCGATGGAGTATAATGAAGTTTTCTTTGGAAGCCTCCAATCCATTGGCTGTGTGAATCTCTAATTAGTCCCCCACACGCAGCTTGATATCTAGTAGTCACAGATTCGTCTACATCAAGCCTAACATTGCCTTCCTCAGGTGCCTTCCATCACTCATTTGTGTCAATCATGCTCTTGAAAATTTGGTGTTTGTATTTACCTCCTTCAATGGATTCCATCATGTTGTACAAGCAAGCGTGAGTGATACCAGCAGCTTGAATTCTAGTTCCATTCATGACTCCACTATATCTATTCTTCCAAGGTAACCAATATAAGTAGTAAAGACTCTTCTCCATGGCCATCTATTAAACCCTTCCTTTGCTAGCTCCTTGTTGAAATTAAATTTTAACCAAACTTGCAAATCAGAGCAAGAGAAATCTAAAAGGAAGTTAGCTTTGATAACCTTGATCCACACATTTCTTGCCAACTCTCAATCATGAAGTATATGTAAGACACTCTCTTCTCTTTGACACTCGAAAGGACATTCCTTACTAATCTCCACTCCTCAATAAGCTCTGAGGAAATTGGTTGGAAGCCTCTCATGAATAACTTGCCAAAAGAAGAATTTGACTTTTTTTGGGACCTGAAGTTTCCAGACCTTCTTCTAATAGCCAGTAGTAGTTAGCTCTTGCTATAAGACTTTATAGGCTGACTTAATGGTAAAGCCACCATCATTGCTACCCCTCCAAATAAATCTATCTTCTTTTGTACCTACAGGGGCCTTAATTTTTCTAATTATGTTTATAATCCATTGAGGTAGATATCTCTCCCATTCATGTATCTTCCACTCTCTATTATCCATCACAAAAGAATGCATCGTAGCTGTGGGTTCAACCAAGTGAATATCTCTTTCCACATGATAAATTAGAGGCTCATCCAACGGTGTCCAAGCACCCCACCAGAAATTAGTTATAGCACCATTTTTTTTATCTCTTTGCCTTTTTTTTTTTTTATGAAATTGCTCCTAAACAGTTGTGATGCTTTGCCAGACCACAAAGGAATTACTCTGTTTCCTAATTAGAGGGTAGATATCACTACCACAATCGTACTTGTCTTTCAAACACCGGACCCATAATGTTCTAGGTTTAGTAAGTATACCCTAGCAAAGTTTCATGATGAACATAATGTTCTGCTTGACAAGATCTGTAATACCTAAACCTCTACTCTCTTTGCCTTGTTTTATTATTTCCCATGAAATCAAATGCATTTTCTTGCCTGTTAGTTGCTGATTCTAGAAGAAATCTATGCTACTCTTCTCTAGCTCCTTCAGAATCCCTTGAGGGATCAACATAGTTTACATTAAGTGACTTGGCAAGGCTGAGAGCACTGATTTAATTAAAATCATTCTGCCCACCATTATTAGTAATCTATTTTTCCAGCCTGTCAGTTTCTGCTGTGTTTTCTGTATTAAGGAAAAGAAAGCCGCTTTTGATACTCTCTTGTGGAAGAGAGGGGCACCCAAATATTTACTAAGATTTGCCATTATCTTGATTCCCATATGTTGAAATAATTTAGTGGCCCTATTAAAACCCATATTTCTGCAAAAAAAAGCTTTAAGACTTGGCCAAATTTATCTAATGTCCTGAAGGCTCACAAAACTGTATCATCAAATTTCTCATAACTTTAACCTGCTCTATAGTAGCTTCTCTAAATAGAAACATATCATCTATGAAAAATGGTGGGAAATAAGTGGTCCTGTTCGATTGAACTTAATGCTCTTCCATTTGCTGGTTAGGACCTCCTTGTTTATTCTATGTGCAAGTCTTTCTATGCATAGAACAAATAGATAAGGACTTAGAGGGTCCCCTTCCCGATTCTATAAGACCTGCATGGAAGCTGAGGTAGTACAAGCCATGATCAAAGCAATCATCCCTTTCTTCAATCCAATATTCTTCAGCCAGACTCTAGGAATTCCTAATCTAATCGATTATATGCTTTTTCTATGTCAACCTGATCGCCACCTATCCTTTCTTCCCTTTCCTGGTTTTCATAGAGTAGATGACTTCTTGTGCTATAATCACATTATCACAACTCTGCCTTCTGCAATAAAGCTACATTGTTCTTATCTCACAAGATAATTCATGGCACCCTTCAATCTGTTAACAATAATTTTGGTAATTATTTTGAAGATGACATTATATAAGGAAATAGGCTGAAAATCTTTTAATCTCTTAGGGTTATCCACCTTTGGAATAAGAACGATATAAGTGTGGTCAACTTCTTTCACTTTCTGTGGATTTCTCCAAATCTCCTGCATAAAATCACATACTTTTCTTCCAATGATGTTCCACCGAGATTGGAAAAAGTGTGGCTGCAACCCATCAGGACCCAGAGCTTTAAAAGCCCCTATCATAAAAGGCCAGATTTTTCATCTTAACCTCATTCAAATCCTCATGAATCAAATTCATATCATGTTGAGTTAAAGCAGGGAATTCCGAACACTACTCTGGACTGTTTTCCCCCTCCCCTCCTATTTGCACGAGTTTTTTGTGTAACACCTCACATAATTATATCAATATACTCGATAAAATATTTAATTTAAAAGTCCATACATATTTTTAATACTGCAAATAAGTCAAAATTTCAACACATTTCTAACATAACTTAACAACATAAACTATTAAAGTCTTATAGTCATGGCAAATAAAAATATAACATAGCATGTGCTTGAGGAGCACAAAAGCCTTCACGGCTCACTCCATTGGTGCCTTCCCTTGATTCCTACTAGATCCTTCGCCTGAAAAATTGTTAATATAGGGGATGAGATCAAACGTCTCAGTAACTACTGAAATTCTAACCTATACAAGCAAATCATATATGATAAACCAAAAATCTGTTTATATGTGTGTATATAAATATATTAAAAATCACGGATTTGAGACATCCAATTCAATTTCATTTTTTTTTCCCAACAATATACCAATATCATTTTTCTAATATATCCAAAAAATAATGCAATATGCTGCCTCCCTTATATCACCGTCCACCCTTATACCGCTGACTGGAGCCATAGGCTAACACATAGTCCGATAGGAACTAATCCATTTTACTGAATTATTCCAAGCTCACCGATACTAGAGATATATCCGGCCAAAGATATAGAGCTCAAGCTCGGACTATGGCTCCCCTCCTTTGTGAATAGGGAGGTGTCACATGTCCCACAGCTCCAATGAATTCCCGGCCAAAGGAAAACATGGAAGAAGGGGCCCTGACAAGTGCCATCCACTGTGCACCGAGTGATGGCATACCACGTGGTAATTTCATATCCATGCAATCTCCTTCTATCCTTAGCCCAACAATGCATGTCAGATGCCAATAATGTTACATCATAAATACGTCCTCAAATATTTTAAAGATAAGATAGCAATAAAACTTATATACCATTTAATAGCAACTCATGACAATCCTTAGCCATCAATATATTTAAACATTGATCATAATTAATAGCAATAAATCTTAACAAAATCAAATAACATATCAAAACATTTATTTGAAATCATAATACTATTTTCAGTATATATAAAAATAGTAAATCCACAATATAAATCATACACAATTCACATGTACAAGAAAGAATTTTCAGAGTTACCTGGTACTCTTTAGCTTACAAATATTCACACAAAGATTACTCCAAAATCCTCAAGTCTACAAAATTGCACATAAATATTTATTAATATAAACTCAAAACTACTCCAAAGCTACTCTAAAATTCTAAGACTACCCTCTAAACCAAAATTACATAAATATATTAACTCTCCCAAATCTAGGCATTTATAATAGATATTATTTTGAAAAAATAATTTACATATAAGGCTATTTAAATTTAACAAAAGTATATATATATATATATTTTTAATTATAAACAAACTGTAGCTTTATTTAATTTCACAAAATTCTCAATTTATAATTTTTCAAGCCTTCAAAAATTATTTCAAAAATATATATTTAACTTATTCAATATTTAAGCCGATTAAAACATCAATAATATATTAAATAACTCAAATAAATTATTTAACTCAAATTTAATCGGTAAAAACATATTACAAGTCTAAATAACAAACTTTTCAACTAAAATCTTAGTTTAAAATTCTCAAAATAATCATTCAACAAAAATAAACCGATTAAAATTCCTTAATAATGTATCTTTAAATTTCTACGGTCATATATTGTCAAAACTCCATATTTACTCTATACCCAAACAGTAAAATTTTCTCTAAACATTATAATGATACTAATAATATAAAGTTATAAATATATAGGAAATATTCATAAAGAAAATATGATAACAAGAAGTAGTTTTGTGTACCTAAATGATCTCCAAAACCGTCAGGTACTCTGCAATTTAGCTCTCTCTCTTTTCCTCTCAGCTTCTCACTCTCTTCTCTCTTCCTTCACTCTCTTCCTCCTCCGTCTCCTCTCCCCCTCTTTTATCCTATTTTCCCTTCCACCATCCAACTACCCTATTCCATTTTTTCCATCTTTCATTAAATGCTACTCCCCCCAATTTCTTCCTTTTGTCAAATGTTCCCAGCTTTCCACCGAAAGCTGTTTCTTTTTTTTTTTTTAATAAATTTAATAATAAAAAAATATTATTTAATTTAATTTAATAAATATTTTTTTTAAAAATATATTTTTTTTAATATTTTTTTTTGTATGTTACAGTTCTTCCCACCTAAAAAGAATTTTGTCCCCAAAATTCGATACACGAAAAGAGAGTTTACTTCAAGCAGCAGACACAAATACAAATATCTATACTACACATCAAGAGCACAACACAAGTACAATAAGTACAAGTACAAGTACAAGTACAACATCATACAATCACCAAAACTAACACAATACTAACTCTTCCTAATCAAACAAGTTAGGAAAATCCGCCGCATTCGCTCTTCAGTTTCCCAGGTGGCATCCCCAGGAGACATTCCTTTCCAGAAAACCTTAAGTAACCGAATAGTTTTATTCCGAAGTTGCTTATCCTTAACGTCTAGAATGCGTTCAGGTTCGGCCTTGAAAGTAAGATTCTCTTGTAACTCGATCTCTTCAGGCTCGATCACATGAGATGGATCTGGGTGGTACTTCTTGAGTTGTGACACGTGGAATACATTATGAATGTTGGCCAGTTGTGGAGGTAGGGCAATTCTGTAAGCCACTGGTCCTACTCTCTCCAAAATTTCATAAGGACCTATGAAACGGGGAGTGAGTTTCTTTGCTCGAATTGATCTTCCAATACCCGTCATCGGTGTGACTCTTAGAAATACATGGTCTCCTATCATGAATTCCAATGGTCGTCTTCTCCTATCTGCATAACTTTTCTGTCTGCTTTGGGCAGTAAGCAGCTTTTGTTGTATCATCTTAATCTTCTGAGTTGTGTAATCCACCAGTTCTGGACCTATCAAACTTCTCTCGCTCAACTCTGTCCAACAAAGTGGAGATCTACACTTTCTTCCGTACAATGCTTCATAAGGCGCCATCTGAATACTTGAGTGGAAGCTATTATTGTAAGCAAACTCTGCTAAAGGAAGGTGATCATCCCAATTTCCTTTTAATTCAATTGCACAAGCTCTTAACATGTCCTCAAGCGTCTGGATAGTTCTCTCTGTTTGTCCATCAGTTTGGGGATGGTAGGCAGTGCTAAACCTCAACCGTGTTCCCATGGCGTCTTGCAACGATCTCCAAAACCTTGAAGTGAACCGTGGATCTCGATCTGATATGATACTCTTTGGTATGCCATGTAATCGGACGATCTCCTTCACATAGATCTGTGCTAGTTTTTCCAAAGAATAATTTGTCTTGATGGCTAGAAAATGAGCTGATTTAGTCAATCTGTCAACAATCACCCAAATAGCATCATGCCCTGATTGAGTTCTAGGAAGACCTGTGATAAAGTCCATGGAGATACTATCCCACTTCCATTCTGGAATCTCTAGATTTTGCAATAATCCTGGAGGCTTCTGGTGTTCAATCTTGACCTTTTGGCAAGTTAGACAACGAGAGACAAACTCAGTTACATCTTTCTTCATACTAGGCCACCACCAGTTTCGCTTTAGATCATGGTACATTTTGGTCACTCCAGGGTGGATAGTATATTTGCTTCTATGAGCTTCATCAAGTAGTAGCTTCTTTAACTCTTTATCATTGGGGAGGCACACTCTCGCTTTATATCTTAGTATCCCATCTTCACCAATATTAAACTTGGACTCTTTTCCTTGTTCAACTTCTTCCCTAACCCCTAGTAGATACTCATCCTCCAACTGGGCAATTTTAATTTCCTTCCAAGTTGTACTCTCAATGGTTAGTGCTTTCATGGTAGCAACTAACCCAGACATTATATCAATAGGTGTACTTTGTACATCTGCAGCAAGGTTCCACTCCTTGACCATCAATTGGGCTGCATGGATAGATTTTCTACTTAAGGCATCTGCTACAACGTTTGCCTTCCCTGGATGATACTTTAGCTCATAATCATAATCCTTAAGAAACTCCATCCACCTTCTTTGTCTCATGTTAAGTTCTTTTTGATCAAACAAGTACTTCAAACTCTTATGGTCGCTAAAAATTTCAAATTGCGAACCATAGAGATAGTGCCTCCAAATCTTCAATGCAAATACGACTGCTGCCAATTCCAAGTCGTGAGTAGGGTAGTTTTCCTCATGCGGCCTCAATTGTCGAGAAGCATAAGCAACTACCTTACCATTTTGCATTAATACAGCCCCAAGACCCTTCTTAGAAGCATCAGTATACAAAGTAAAAGACTGTGTAGGGTCTGGAATCACAAGTACTGGTGCAGTGGTCAACTTGGTCTTTAAAGTCTGAAAGGCTGCTTCACATTTCTCAGTCCAAACAAACGGTTGGTCCTTTTTAGTTAGTCTGGTTAAGGGCATAGCTATCTGCGAAAAGCCTTTAATGAATCTCCTATAGTAACCTGCCAGTCCAAGAAAGCTTCTAATTTCTGTGACACTTTGTGGTCTGTCCCATTTCAACACTGCATCAATCTTACTAGGGTCCACTGATACACCTTTAGCTGATACAACATGACCCAAGAATTTTACTTCTTTGAGCCAAAACTCACACTTTGACAACTTTGCATAGAGTTTGTGTTCCCTTAACACTTGCAGCACAATTCTAAGATGTTGTTTATGCTCTTCCTCATCCTTAGAATAAATAAGGATGTCATCAATAAAGATCACTACGAATTTATCCAAGTAAGGTCGAAAGATTCTGTTCATATAATCCATAAAGATAGCTGGAGCATTGGTTAGCCCAAACGGCATAACAAGGAATTCATAGTGGCCATATCTTGTTCTAAATGCAGTTTTTGGGATGTCCTCAGATCTAACCCTTAATTGGTGATAACCTGACCTTAAGTCAATCTTAGAGAATATTGACGCTCCAGATAGCTGGTCAAGTAGATCATCGATCCTGGGCAAAGGGTACTTGTTCTTTATGGTTACCTTATTCAATTGGCGGTAATCAATGCACAGTCTCATGCTCCCATCCTTCTTCTTCACAAAGAGCACAGGCGAACCCCAAGGAGATACACTCGGCCTAATGAAGCCCTTTTCCAGCAACTCCTCGATCTGTTTCTTTAACTCTGCTAATTCTGATGGAGACATCCGATAAGGAGCTTTAGAGATAGGCTCGGTTCCAGGTACAAGATCAATGGAGAACTCCACTTCTCTCTCTGGAGGCAAACCTGTTATCTCCTCTGGAAACACATCCGGGAATTCACTCACCACTGCAATCTCCTCTACACCTTTTTCAGCTGTTGTGTGAATGGAGAAGAACACCATGTAGGCTTGACAACCCTTTCGAATACACTTTTCAACTTGCACTAAAGACAGCAGTTGTGGCCCACTAGAACTGGCGAAGGCGACCGGTAAAGAAATGGTCTTCCTTCTACAATCTAGGATGGCGTCATTTGCCGACAACCAATCCATTCCTACAATCAGGTCAATACCCTTTAAGGGTAGACAAACAAGGTCTATAGTGGATGTTCTACCCTCAAATTCAATCATGCAATTCAAGCATGCTTTAGAAGTTTTCACCGAGGCTCCCGCCGGTGTAGAGACAATCACATCACAAGGCAATTCATACATATGCATACTTAGACGAGGCACATAATCATTAGATATAAATGAGTGTGTTGCACCAGAATCAAATAAAGCTTGAGTTTCAAAGCCTTGGAGTTTGAGAATACCTTTAATCAAATTAGGAGAAGTGTCAGCTTCTTCTTGAGATAGTGCAAACACTCTTCCTGGGACTGCAGCTCTAGTATCATTGACGCCTCGTGAGCCTTCCTCACAGAATCTGAAAATATGGCCCGGTTTCCCGCACTTGAAGCAGATAATGCAATTTCCTTGATGCACCTTCCCACACTTGGCACACCTTTGACTATTGGCAGTGCTAGTGATAGGAGCTGTAGAACCCCTGTAAGAGCTCTGTCCCCCACTGACCTGACTCCTCGGAGGTCCATTGAATTGACTCCTCAAGGGTCCACTGAATTGACTCCTCGAAGGTCCACCAGATTGATTCCTTGAGGGCTGATTAAACCGCTTCTTGGAGTTGTTGAAGCTGTAAGTATTCTTCTTACTGATTCCTCCCGTAGGTCTCATGAATGGAACGGACCTTGTATAAGATTCTTTTCTCTTCTCAGCTTCTTCTTCTCTCATTCTTCTAGCAATGATTCGCAATTTGGTGCACATTTTTTCAAAATCATTAATCTCCAAGGGTGCTAGAGCTGTTCTTAATTCTGGCCTAGCCTTTTCCAGTAGCCTATCAGCCATCCAATTTGAGTCAGGTTGCGTCTGCGGATAAGTAATGTACTTAACTAACTCGAGAAATCGAGCAATGAAGTCTTCCTCATTTAGGTTCCCTTGCTTGAAGGCATAGAATTCTGCTTCTTGATCCGCTCTAAGGGCATTAGGAAAATAGTGTTGGAAGAATTTCTCCTTGAACCTTTCCCAAGTTATCTCTACACTTTCAAAAGGCTTGATGCTGTCCCACCACTTCCTTGCTGCCTTTTGTAACAGCTGCTCAGCAAGTTGCACTTTTTCCTGCGAGGTGCAGATTACTATTTTGAATATAGTCTCCAGCCTTTCGATCCATTCTTCAGCTTCAGATGGATTCAGCCTGCCCTCAAACTTAGGAGGATCAAACTTCCTAAAACTTTCCCAGAGCAGTGTGATACGGGCAAGGTCTTGTTGAGAAAGTGCACTGCTGTCACCTTTCGATTCCGTGCCTCTAAGGGTATCACCTATTGACTGATGGTCACTGGGAGCTTTATCATCAACAGGGCCATTTTCTTCCTGATGGCTATCACGTTGACCTTTGATTGTCAAAAGCTCGTCCTCATGTCTCCTTACTCTTCGATCAATGCTCACAACATAATCTCGTAATTCTCGCAAAATAGCATCATTATCTTGACGAGAAGGAACATTTTGATGTGGAACTGGGGTAGAATTAGTCCTTCGAGTGTTCACCATCCTTCCTTCCTATGTAGAATAGCACAGGGACACTAGGTAAACTAAGCAGCGTTACTAAAATAAACTTTTAATCTAAAAACTAAAGGGAAGTGCACATGTTATTATATTTAAATTGCCATGACCCTAGCCATTTTTTTTTTTCAAACCTTTTGGGAAAATACTTTACATAAAAGTTAATTAAAAAGCCATGGAACGTTACAGCTCTGATACCAAAAATGTAACACCTCACATAATTATATCAATATACTCGATAAAATATTTAATTTAAAAGTCCATACATATTTTTAATACTGCAAATAAGTCAAAATTTCAAAACATTTCTAACATAACTTAACAACATAAACTATTAAAGTCTTATAGTCATGGCAAATAAAAATATAACATAGCATGTGCTTGAGGAGCACAAAAGCCTTCACGGCTCACTCCATTGGTGCCTTCCCTTGATTCCTACTAGATCCTTCGCCTGAAAAATTGTTAATATAGGGGATGAGATCAAACGTCTCAGTAACTACTGAAATTCTAACCTATACAAGCAAATCATATATGATAAACCAAAAATCTGTTTATATGTGTGTATATAAATATATTAAAAATCACGGATTTGAGACATCCAATTCAATTTCATTTTTTTCCAACAATATACCAATATCATTTTTCTAATATATCCAAAAATAATGCAATATGCTGCTCCCTTATATCACCGTCCACCCTTATACCGCTGACTGGAGCCATAGGCTAACACATAGTCCGATAGGAACTAATCCATTTTACTGAATTATTCCAAGCTCACCGATACTAGAGATATATCCGGCCAAAGATATAGAGCTCAAGCTCGGACTATGGCTCCCCTCCTTTGTGAATAGGGAGGTGTCACATGTCCCACAGCTCCAATGAATTCCCGGCCAAAGGAAAACATGGAAGAAGGGGCCCTGACAAGTGCCATCCACTGTGCACCGAGTGATGGCATACCACGTGGTAATTTTATATCCATGCAATCTCCTTCTATCCTTAGCCCAACAATGCATGTCAGATGCCAATAATGTTACATCATAAATACGTCCTCAAATATATTAAAAATAAGATAGCAATAAAACTTATATACCATTTAATAGCAACTCATGACAATTCCATAGCCATCAATATATTTAAATATTGATCATAATTAATAGCAATAAATCTTAACAAAATCAAATAACATACCAAAACATTTATTTGAAATCATAATATTATTTTCAGTATATATAAAAATATAGTAAATCCACAATATAATCATACACAATTCACATGTACAAGAAAGAATTTTCAGAGTTACCTGGTACTCTTTAGCTTACAAATATTCACACAAAGATTACTCCAAAATTCTCAAGTCTACAAAATTGCACATAAATATTTATTAATATAAACTCAAAACTACTCCAAAGCTACTCTAAAATTCTAAGACTACCCTCTAAACCAAAATTACATAAATATATTAACTCTCCCAAATCTAGGCATTTATAATAGATATTATTTTGAAAAAATAATTTACATATAAGGCTATTTAAATTTAACAAATTATATATATATATATATTTTAATTATAAACAAACTGTAGCTTTATTTAATTTCACAAAATTCTCAATTTATAATTTTTCAAGCCTTCAAAAATTATTTCAAAAATATATTTAACTTATTCAATATTTAAACCGATTAAAACATCAATAATATATTAAATAACTCAAATAAATTATTTAACTCAAATTTAATCGGTAAAAACATATTACAAGTCTAAATAACAAACTTTTCAACTAAAATCTTAGTTTAAAATTCTCAAAATAATCATTCAACAAAAATAAACCGATTAAAATTCCTTAATAATGTATCTTTAAATTTCTACGGTCATATATTGTCAAACTCCATATTTACTCTATACCCAAACAGTAAAATTTTCTCTAAACATTATAATGATACTAATAATATAAAGATATAAATATATAGGAAATATTCATAAAGAAAATATGATAACAAGAAGTAGTTTTGTGTACCTAAATGATCTCCAAAACCGTCAGGTACTCTGCAATTTAGCTCTCTCTCTATTTCCTCTCAGCTTCTCACTCTCTTCTCTCTTCCTTCACTCTCTTCCTCCTCCGTCTCC
>NW_021635874.1:0-119199 GCF_004799145.2 Neltuma alba | reverse complement strand
GAACGTTACAGCTCTGATACCAAAAATGTAACACCTCCTCTAATTATATCAATATACTCAATAAAATATTAATTTAAAGTCTATACATATTTTTAATACTACTGCAAATAAGTCAAAATTTTCAAAACATTTCTAACATCACTTAACAACATAAACTATTAAAGTCTTATAGTCATGGCCAATAAAATATAACATAGCATGTGCTTGAGGAGCACGAAAGCCTTCACGGCTCACTCCATTGGTGCCTTCCCTTGATTCCTACTAGATCATTCGCCTGAAAAATTGTTAATATAGGGGATGAGCTCAAACGTCTCGTAACTACTGAAATTCTAACCTATACAAGCAAATCATATATGATAAACCAAAAATCTGTTTATATGTGTGTATATAAATATATAAAAATCACGGATTTGAGACATCCAATTCAATTTCATTTTTTTCAACAATATACCAATATCATTTTTCTAATATATCCAAAAAATAATGCAATATGCTACCTCCCTTATATCACGTCCACCCTTATACCGCTGACGGAGCCATAGGCTAACACATAGTCCGATAGGAACTAATCCATTTTACTGAATTTTCCAAGCTCACCGATACTAGAGATATATCCGGCCAAAGATATAGAGCTCAAGCTCGGACTATGGCTCCCCTCCTTTGTGAATAGGGAGGTGTCACATGTCCCACAGCTCCAATGAATTCCTGGCCAAAGGAAAACATGGAAGAAGGGGCCCTGACAAGTGCCATCCCACTGTGCACCGAGTGATGGCATACCACGTGGTAATTTCATATCCATGCAATCTCCTTCTATCCTTAGCCCAACAATGCATGTCATATGCCAATAATGTTACATCATAAATACGTCCTCAAATATTTTAAAGATAAGATAGCAATAAAACTTATATACCATTTAATAGCACTCATGACAAATCCTTAGCCATCAATATTTTTAAACATTGATCATATTAATAGCAATAAATCTTGACAAAATCAAATAACATATCAAAACATTTATTTAAATCATATACTATACTTTTCAGTATGAATATAAAAATCAGTAAATCCCAATATAATATCATACACAATTCACATGTACAAGAAAGAATTTTCAGAGTTACCTGGCACTCTTTAGCTTACAAAATTCACACAAAGATTACTCCAAAATTCTCAAGTCTACAAAATTGCACATAAATATTTATTAATATAAACTCAGAACTACTCCAAAACTACTCTAAAATTCTAAAGACTACCCTCTAAACCAAATTACATAAATATATTAACTCTCCCAATCTAGACATTTACAATAGATGTTATTTTGAAAATAATTTACATATAAGGCTATTTAAAGCTAACAAAAGTGTGTATATATATATATATATATATTTTAATTATAAACAAACTGTAGCTTTATTTAATTTCACAAAATTCTCAATTTATAATTTTTCAAGCATTCAAAAATTATTTCAAAAATATATATTTAACTTATTCAATATTTAAGCCGATTAAACATCAATAATATATTAAATAACTCAAATAAATTATTTAACTCAAATTTAATCGGTAAAAACATATTACAAGTCTAAATAACAAACTTTTCAACTAAAATCTTAGTTTAAAATTCTCAAATAATCATTAAACAAAATAAACCGATTAAAATTCCTTAATAATGGATCTTTAAATTTCTACGGTCATATATTGTCAAAACTCTATATTTACTCTATACCCAAACGTAAAATTTTCTCTAAACATTATAATGATACTAATAATATAAATTTCTAAATATATAGGAAATACTCATAAAGAAAATATGATAAAAAGAAGCATATTTATGTACCTAAATGATCCCCAAAACTTGCCAGGTGCTCTGCAACTTAGCTTTCTCTCTCTTTCCCTCTTTGCTTCTCACTCTCTTCTCTCTTCCTCTCCTCCGTCTCCTCTCCCCTCGACTTGAAAAAGATATGGGGTGAAGGTATTTAAACACACACCATGTTCAATTTTTTCCACCGCCCCTGCCCATTTTTCTACATCCATCTGCTCCTTCCCCATTCTTTTCCTTCGACCATTAATACCCCCCCCTCCTATTTTCCTTGTTTCATTAAATGGTGCCCAGCCTTTCCACCGAATTCGGTGGAAAGGTGGGTATTTTTTTTTTTTTATAATATAATAATATAATATTATTTAATTAATTGATTTTGATTTTGATTTTTTTTTATATATATATATTTTTAATAGTACGTTACAAGCTCCGGCGCCGGTGGTCGGATTCCGGTGAGGCAGTGGCTTTCCCTATTAAAAAAAAAAATTAAAGAGGGGTATTTTGGTAATTTGGCCATGATTTCATAATTACAATTTGAGACCGGGTCCCTCATAGTAATTTAGCATATTCAGGTGACCATAGAGTGATTTTGCTAATTCAAGGGTCTTTATTTGTGATTTCCCCATCCTTTTATAACATTATTAACCAAGCCTCCAAAGTCCAAACGACGTGTCGTGCATCCCGTACGCATGTCCCCTTTCGCGTGTGGATGGATTTGGGAGGTAAGAAGAATTTGGAAAATAATGACATATACGAACGTCTCATTTTCAGTTTAAAATTTTTTTTGGGGGGGGGGGGGAGTTGAGTGCCTCAATCAGTTTTTTTTAATTGCGCAATTCAATATTATACAGGACTTCACATGTTTTTTTGCCAATACAGCACTTTACACCTGAAAAAAATATAAAAGGTTGCCTTCTTGATAAATCCTCTTTTTTGGCGTCAAATTTTAGGAATGTGCTGACTTACACGTAATTATTACTCCCCATATATTCTTTTTTTTTCTTTAATTTATGTATTACATTTTTTACTTACTTTTTTTCAATAAAAGTATATTTAGAAAAACAAATATATACTTTATATATTTATTGTTTTAGATTGATTTTAACTAGTTTTTTTGAGAAATATAAACAGATAAAATTTAATTTATATTTTGAACAGGAAAAAGTAATGTATAAATGGAGCTTGTACTTAATTTGAATTTAACTCTTGAAAAAGAAATGCGAGAATTTTGGGAGCTCATCGGAAAATGTCGCCTTAATTTAAATAACTTAGATTAGAAGTTTGGCTCGACTTCACTTTCCCTCCATTTTGGCACTCGAGTTTAAAACATCGCACTCTTCCTCTTCGCCCGATTTAATGCACAGTGTGTTCGCTGATTGATCCTTATGAGCAACTGTGCCTATAAAACCTTCAATCTTTCTCCCTCCAATCACTTCAACCATTGCCGTTTGCGGGTAGCTGATATTCTACTCGATCGAGACGACGACGCCGCGCCCGCCGCCCCGGCGACGGTATAGGGCAACCCAACATGGATGGCGCGGGGGAAAAACGGCCAAAAAAACATGGTTCTGCAGCTAGTCGTCACTATTCGCCTTGCCGGATCGTTGACCGGTTGTTGGCGATTCTGAGACGAGCCAAGAAGCAGAGGGTTTCGCAACAGAGGCAGGAGATGCGTACAGAGCCGAGAGATTTCAAGGGTATGTCTTTGTCCACAAGCCGTTCGATGAATGGATCGAACTGCAACGAGGAATCAGGTGAGAAGCTAATTCTTTGCAATATGGTCCATCCCAATATTTGAGGGCTTATTCAATGGTTTAGTTGATAATATTGGTGAAGTGGTAGCATCAAGCTGTTTGTGCTGAGACATACAAATTGATCAAGCTGGTTCTGATTGGTGCTTGCGTTTTAACGTTGAAAGTAGTTGATGATAGATTCATTACTCTTTTTGCCGAACGATAGACTGATTCTCTCCCCAGCATTTCTTAATTAGTTGAACTTATATGGCTGCAATCGCATTAAAATATTTTATGAGAAGTTTGGTTACACCCCTCTCAAAATTACTTCGTTGGATGATATGATTCTTTCAATAGTCTACTTCGTTGGATGATATGATTCTTTCAATAGTCATCGCTTTCTAGGTTTACGTCTATTTTTTTAAGATATTATCATGGGGATCTTAAAAAAGTACCGAGCTTAAATACTTTATATCCCCCATTTGCGATGAAAACTGGCTCTGTTCCTTTCTCTCTGTCCCTATTACCACGCGCCCTCCTTTTCTTCCATTCTGTTTGCAAGATTTTTCCTGTTTTCATATTTAAACTTGATGTACTGCAGGACATTATAGAAATGATACATCTTTTAAGTTGGGAGTTACCTGGGGTTTGCTGTATATGATTGCAGCAAGTAAGAATGAGTTTAGCAAGATGGTTGAGTTGCGGAAAGAAATGGAAACGCTTCTCCGACGCACGGAAGAGGAACTCCCAAGGAAAGAGACAGTTTTCAAGCCATTTAAATCAAGTGACACACTTTCCTGTTCCATCACTCATACGCAAGACGTTTCAAGCTCTAATAGCCATATTTTTGTTCCGTCAGAACCAGTGCCAGAAAAAAATATGGTTCATAATCGTGTTCAAGAGTATAACTTAAGTAAACCAGATGAATGTGTGGAAGGAATACATGAACTTGAAGAAGAACTTAAAGTTGAGTTAAAAAGGCTGCAGCTTTGTTGGGATGAAGAAACTGCTTTTGAAGATGCACAAGAAAAAAGGGTCAAGGTAAATAATCTTATATGTTAGTTTATGATTACTTTGTTTCTTATATTCGACTGAGTACTGCATACGTGGATGAATAAACAAAAATCAGCATCATCTAATGACTTGTGGCTTTGAGAGGCGTATCAATCAGTTCTCGTAATATAACTATGAAAAACCATCCTGTGGTTAGTCCAATATAGCACGAGAAGCGACCCTTCATATTTTGTGCTGACATCTTTTTCTCTGATATTCCATACATCAGCTGCAAAAGCTCATTTTGCCACTCAGGCTTTGGCTGCTTTCCTGAATTTCTTTCATGTGAACGCTATCCCTATCCAAACCTGCTATTCATAAAGATTTCCGTAAAATAGATCAATTTTTTAATTAAAACAAAAGCCATTCCTTACCTCCCGCTGCGAGTCTGCCTGCGTTGGAATACCTGTAATTCCGTTGAATCAAGTATTACATTTCCCTTATTATTTTCATCATATTTGTGAGTTTATCAGCTGTTTTCTTTTTGACATTTCATTTGTTGTTGTCCCCTTGATGGGCGGACAAATGGTGGAGCAAAAGGTCAAATATTATCATTACCGGGAAACATGCTCTTGTTTTCCTAACTTTGACATTCATGCGAGGTCTTCGAATATTATGGAATTTGAAAATTGTTCTTCTCATTTGGAGAAAGGCACAATATGGGGGTGTTTGGCTATCATCCCAAACCATGGTTTGGAGAGACAGAGAGTGAGTCAAATAAGGAGAAATAATCCGAAACTATGGTTTTGGAGTCCAAAATTATGGTTTTAGGAGAAGTGAATTCATTTTGCTTCTGGCTTAAATTAAAGAGCATGATTGTGCCTGTCAGAGTAGATCTCAACAATAATATGACTTTAACACCTTTTAATTATTTTTTTACAAACATATTTAATCTTATATCTTATAAATATGTATATACATATTAATTATTTATTAATTATATTATCTTATGTATTGTTAATTATGTTGGTAAAAAATATATTATTAAAAATTTTATTTCTTTAAATTAAAATATATTATAAAATCTATATTTTATATAATTATCATATTAATTTATGCCTTTTTTAATAATTTGCATATATAAAAAGTGTTTTGATAACATCTATCCAAACATTCTCGTTTTATCAAAATTACTTTTTTATAAAATTTATTTTCACAAAATTTATTCTTTCAAAAATCTATTCTCCAGAAGTTATTTTTCAAACTATGATTTGGTTTTATCTAAACACTCCTGAAGCTTGACTGCTATGTCTTTTGATACCAAGAGGTGTTTATGTCAGAGTTTACTTTTGGTTCAAACTGATTATATCTGACATATTTTGCCAATCTGCCATGGGAGTTTATTCCTTTTCTTCTGTCAGCCTAGCATAGGTCCAGTAAAATGATATGCACGTTTTATTATATATCTGGGTTTGCTCTTTGTTGTTGGTCTTCAATTCTGTTCCAGAGTTGCTGAAAGTTGAACTGGCAGGTGGTACGTATGGATTCGAGCACAAGAAGCAACAGTACTAGTTATGGTGAAATAATTGACACTCAAGAAGCAAGCAATGATGTATCTTTCGGAGTTCATCCAATTGAACTAGAAAGAAGGCTGCATGAACTACTTGAAGCGAGGCTGCAAGAACAGATAACAGACCTGGAGTATGCTTTAGAATGTGCTAGGCAGAAGGTTATTGAGAAAGAAACAGAGGCAACTTGGTGGAAGGACACTGTGCGACTAATCTCACAGCATGTTCCTGAAACCTCTCGATTTACTTTTCGGCTTGATCCCGACGCTACATTTAAATTAAAAGCCGAGTTCTGAGCTTTAGGATAGTCTGAGAAAGTGATGTTGATCAAGTGAGATTGGGTATTTAGTTGTCTGCTGTTGAATGGCCTCCAATTTTTATTGAAGTTCTGATAGTCCGCTGAAGAAAATGGTGTGGAACGTGACCCGCAGAGGCTCTAGTGATGACAAATGAGACCAGTAATGGCCACAACGAAGGCTAAATGAATTTGCTATCCAATTTAGGTGTGCTACTCGAGATATCTCAAATGCCGTTGAATATTTCCTTTATAGCAGGTATTAATTCATGTGACCAAGCAGTGGAGTGAAATTGTTTTGGTGAAAATGTTCAAGTTGTTGTCCATGCTAGGTTCCCCGGAGAAAGCTGTGCAGTTTGATTTCGAGATGAACTCATTCTCTCAAATCTCGTTGACTTTGGCTCTTGCTCTAGCTATTTGTGAGAAGCTCTGGGCGGCCTAGTTATTTTTGATTCATTATCGGGTTCAGAGAAGATGATTGCATTGTGATTTTCTTCAACACTGAGATAATTGTTTTCATTTTCATGATATACTAATGGAAGCTTTGGATTCAGTTGTGATGGTTATTTCCTTGCTTCTTTTCTCACAAAGTGGGGCATGTTACATGCATTTTCTGATCTTACTCTCCAATCCCCCCCCCCCAAAAAGCAGAGGGGAATGGCTCAAGCCATAGACTACAACCAAAAAGACCAATAATTTGGGTTGATATACCCGTCAACTAAATCATTTCACTTGATAATTTCACACTAGTAGATTTTAACCCAATCGCATTTATATTATGAGCGTGATAACCGAGCCCGTCTGCTTAAGTGTATGGTTCTTTGACTATCTATCTCTCGTTGACGGGGTCTGTCTGTTTTTTTTTTTGGGGTCAAAATGGTCTTTTTAATGCTACTTAAGTTTCAAATTATTGGATACATGGAATCTTTCCGTATGCATCAACATGCATGTCCTGTAAGCGAATTAAACATTTTCATATTACACCATAACTAAAACAAAGGTTAACACCATTGGGGGGAAAAAAAAGCCATGCTCGTCAATCAAGGCCGTCGCTGGTAGCTTTTGTCAAATCTTTCTCAGCAAGCCTTGCGAAATTGTATTTATTCGTTGACAGAAAGTAAATTGACTGAATGAGACTTCCTTTGACGATCGTCATAGGCGCATTATTAATTATGTTTTTCAGAATTAAATGAATCTCTCATAAGTCATAACTTAACGAGGAAGTAGGCGGGAATCTCTCTGTCATTTTACTTTATTTGGTGAAACTGGGATTTCTCTTTTGGTTTGATTCCATTCCACGGCACTAAAGGTAGAATAACGATAACGACCGAACAGGGTTGGGATGAGCCCCACTCAACGGTACGATCTCAATTCCGCGTTGGCGGGACCCACCCGCTCGTCGGCCTTGCTTGTCCCAGTTGTCCTGCAAGGAAGCGAAGACAAGTGCCATCTGCCGCCGCACGCAAGCCTTCAAAGATTCTCCGGCGTGCGCAATACGCACCCACGTCTTTCCCACTTAGGGGCGAAGCAACACCATCCTTATATTAATCAATTCCATTTGGGTTGTCTGGGCTAGAATAACAAGAGAGTTTCATTGCATCGTCTGACTGACTATTTCGCTGCTCCAAGAGCTTCGTGAATCCTGATAAGAAGGTATTTGCTTCTCGTCCATAATTTGACCTCTTCTTTTTCAATTTTCAATATTATTTCAAATTGCAGACAAACAGATATTGTACGAGTGGTGCAGAATTGATCTTCATATGTTTGCTTTCCTGGTCCAGCCATGCTAGCACCACTCTCTTCACTCTTCTAATTTTTTCCGCTACCAAACATGGTTGCTCCTTCTTATTGAGACTTATTCTGTGTTTCCTTGCCTGGTAATCAACATGTGGTTTCGATTTCGAGTTATGGTTCTCATATTGGTGATTTCTGCTGGCAGACATAGAATGGCTCCTGCAGATTTAAATGTTGACTTGGGGAATGAGTACACGCTTGATTCAGTGAGGAAAGCTTTGATTAGACAAGAAGATACCATCATTTTCAGCCTCATAGAGAGAGCCAACTTTCCAGTCAATTCTCCCACTTACGATAAAAGTTACGCCTCTAGTTCTGATTCATTGGTGGAGTTCATTGTTAAGAATACAGAGTCCATTCAAGCTAAGGTAGTGATATATCCTTATTTCTCCTGGCCTTTCTATGGTTCCATGGCTAGTCTATTACCCTATCTTGTTTGGTCTGAGTTTGTCAAACTATGTGGTTTTTGTGTTAGCCACGTACGTTACGGAAGGTTGTAAGCAACGCCTAATAAATTCATAGGACATACTAAACTTTGATGCAAGTGTAAGTTCTCACTCCTGGGTTCCAATATGAGCAGTATTTTCAATCGGGTGCTATTTCTTAATAGGTTTTCAGTGAGTTATTTTCCAGTCCTTTTCAATAGGTTTCATGGTGATATGTGGACGTAATGGAATGCGACACAACACAATGGGCATAGTAAATATAAATCTATAGGAACCTGCAGTCTTTTGTTTGCTTGAAATTATGCTATTGCATTTGGTAGTGCATACAGTGATACTGGTATTTTACAGGCTGGTAGATACAAAAATCCAGAAGAAAATCCATTCTTCCCCGAAAATTTACTGTCCTCAGCCGCACCAAATTGCTCGTTCCCACAGGTAATTTACTTTAATTCCGGTATCCTTTTCATCTGTTCATTTTACTTGGAAGAGAAAATTTTTCTATGTTATCAATTCCATCTTTAGATTTTGCACCCTGCAGCTGCTTCGATTAACATAAACAAGTGCATTTGGAAAACATACTTCGATGAGCTGCTTCCAAAGTTTGTTGCCTCGGGTGATGATGGCAACTATGCACAAACCGCAGCTTGTGATCTTTCGTTGTTGCAGGTGAGGTTTTATTAGAAGTTGTTCTTTTATGAATTAGTTTTGTTGGATGAAGTTATGTAGAGCCATCTTTGTTTTCACCTACTATTTTGTTCTGTTGAAAAAATACTTCCAATCTGCTGATGCACTTTGATCTTAACTCTAAATTCTGAATCTCGCGAAAGCTTTCAAGTTTTAACGGTACCTGGAGTGGTATTGATCTTAAACACTACCTTCCATAAACAATCTGCAGGCCATCTCTAGGAGGATTCACTATGGAAAGTTTGTAGCTGAGGTGAAGTTCAGCGAATCTCCCCAAGACTACGAGCCTCTAATTCGTGCTCAGGTATAATGCTGAATCCGTAACCACTGCAGTGATTAGTGGATGAATAGTTTTCTATTTAACGTGCCATATCCTTTGGGAACAAGGAAGGGGGCCCCGTGAGCATCTTTCTTGTTTGCAAGCGGAAACAGTTTTCTATTTAACGCGCCTTATCCTTTGGGAATAAGGAGGGGGACTTGTGAGCATCGTTCTTATTTGCAAGTGAAAATATATACTGCCAGTTAGTCAGGCTTAGAAGACTGTGCAGCATACTAGAGGAGGCAAACCTAGTTTAATCTTATGGAGCATCACCCTGTACTTTTCTTAATTTTATTCTATTATCATTTTCCAAATGACCAAATATCATACTATTGTGGGTTCCGAATCCCCAGAAGCAAAAACATGCTGGACTAGTTTTCCAAGTGAAACAATGGAAGCTTGGTTTTTGCAGGACAGAGAAGGATTGATGAATCTGTTGACATTCCAGAGAGTGGAAGAGATGGTGAAAAAGAGGGTTGAAAAGAAGGCCAGGGTGTTTGGGCAGGAAGTGGCCCCGATCATGTTGAGAGCCAAGGAAAATACAAGGTCGATCCATCCGTGGTTTGTCTTCTGTACGAGAAATGGGTAATACCCCTAACCAAGCTTGTTCAGGTCGAATACCTCCTACGCCGCCTGGATTGAGCCGAATTCAATGCCTAATGCTCGAGGAAACGTATTTGATGCTGTTGTTGAAAACATCAGTCTGTTTACGACGAATTATTGTTTACTTCTTGTGATCTTTTAACTCATGGTTTTAAACTCATGAAACTAGCATTTCTAGCTCAAGTTTCAGACAAACTGCTTCACCTGATATGTAATCTGATAATGTTAGAAAAAATTATGTTCTCCCTAAAAACTCGTGAAAATTATGACAGGGCCCTTTTGTCTGCTTCCTTGTTTTATATACGGTTTTCTTCATAATTTTTTACAGTCTCTATATTTAATAATACACACACATGTATATTATAGGCATAATGTCACTGGGTTGGGACAGAATTTCTTTTATAATGTGTGTTTTACCCTTTTTCCCTTTTTAATGTGGTGAGGCATCAATAACATACATTCCTTCCCCGTAATGTGTGCTGGCGCGCTCACATATTGCATAAATACTTATTTTTCCACCTCCACTTTATTCTAACGTTAAATGAGCAAATTACTGTGCGTATCTATAGAAAAATTAGTTTTTACTATTACCAAAAAAATAACCCTGATGTCTGAAGAAAAATAAAAAGAGACACTCATAAGACTAAGTAAAATATAATTATTAGTAATGAATTTCTTTCTTAATTCGGGTGATGCATAAACGTATAATTTTTCTTCTCGAGGAATGTCCGTTGAAAGATTTTCTTTTTCAACCCATTGAAAGAGTGAAGCATTGGTAAGGAATAAAAATTATAAGTATACAGTAAACACGTGGTTTGCTTTGCCCATTGTCGTTGTGAATATTAAAGTCGTACAGGCAAATGATATTTTTCATAATATCTTTTAATTTGCACGCGAATTCGTATAATATAATATATATATTGATATCACTAATTATTTTTGTTTTCTATTACTTCATAAATAGTATATACATTTTCACTGATAAATCCTTACATTTGATCACCCAAAAAATTAGAACATGTCTATTCATTTACTATTGAATAATAAAATTAAAAGCAATTTGATACCTTATTAGTTGAAGTCATAAGGTGACTCACCCCTTATAAAGAATAAAACACAAACCTAATTAAATCGGAGTACTAGAGAGCGTATTTGTTAATAGAGTATAAACTTTAAATGTTCTTGTTTGATAAGGATTAGTCTGATATCCAATTTTATTTGGACATCCCTAAATTACAAAAACAAAACAATTTATAAAGTGTTTGGATGAAAACTAAATAATAATTTTAAAAGTAATTTTACAGCATACGAAATAAATACGTAAAAGAATTTGTTTTGATTTGTAAAAAAATAATTTTAAAAAATTATTTTTGGACACATCCAAAACACCCCCTTAACTGATTATTTATCCAAACGTATCCACCACTTTCACATTGTGTATGGCAAGCGTATGTGTTGGGGCAACCCTTTCACATTGTGTAGGGCAGGCGCAAGTTAGCCAACTTTTTACGCGTGGGTGTGTTTGGATTAGAGGTTAAAAAAATAGCTTATTTTTAATTGGATTTTTAAAAATTTCGAATCAGGTAAAAATTAGCTTATATAATGATTTATATTTGAACTGAATTTTATGAGTAAGTCAGCTTATTAAAATAGAAATTATTTGAATTGCTTCCTTAATCCTACTTTTTTCCCTTTGTTCTTCAGCTTTTGGCCCATAACTTAGATGGGCCAAAACTGATCCAAATATTCCAAAAGCTAAACATGTTTATGGGGTGCATAATTCACTTTCTAGCGTGGGAAGCGTCTACCCAAATGGGTTGCAGTTTAATTCGCGTTTTGTTTTAACCATTAAAAAAAGCTTTTTTTTAAATATATAGATGAAAAGAATTAGCTTATTTTGATTAATTTGTAATGTTAATTTGCTCAAATTTTAATTTTAATTTATCAAATTTCAAATTATAAAAATAATTTAAGTTTTTAATAAATTATAAGAACTAATATTTGAAAAAAAAAACTGAAAGGATTAAAACTATCGAGGAATCAAGGCCAAAAACAAATTTAAAGAATGAAAATTGTATTAACCCCCCACGTTAATTTAGGCATTCATTTCTGGTCTTCAGTACTCCTGCCACTGTCCTCTGTGAGAGTTCCGACTCCTCGAGTATTGTGCAAATTTCATATGTCGCCATTGGCTGAACTTCAAGGGCAAGCTCGACGCTCCACCGCTAAAAGAGGCTTCTCTCTTTGAGACGGTAACGACATCGACGCTGCGGCGGCGGCTTATTCGGTCGTTCCGCGAGGGTTGTTCTGTCGACGTCTCCGTCCATAGTTCGTTAGTTTCTTAACTGTTTAGTCTATGAAAAACCATTGCTTTTCCCTGTTTGGGCCTTATTCGTTAGTAAATGATAAACTGGGAAAAAAGACTAGTTTTTTCTTGTATTATGTTTCGGAGCCAGTATTTGAAAATATGTTAAGTAATTTTACTTTTAATTCAATCACATTTTGTAATGCTGTCCTTTTACCTCTAGTATGTTACCGGATTCGAGGTCTCTCTGGAACAATGCATGAAGCTTTTTTCTTGGTCCATCTTTGCAGGTCATATAACTACTTTTCTTTGATGCTCTGTGGCTAGAAGAACTAGTTTTCGTTGGAGATAAATTTTCAAGGCAAAGGATTTTGGCCGATAGTGGAGAGAGGAGTCATGGGCGTCGATGTTGGTTCTAGTAAGGGCAGCGGTAAGCATTCCAGCGTGGTTGATGATATGGAGGAGGACGATCAAGGCTTGTCAAATATAAGCGAGCTGGGGAAAGGAAACCTACAAAGTTTTTGTAAGAAGGCTACAATGTTATTCTTTGATGAGTACGGGCTGATCAGTCACCAGATCAACTCCTACAACGAGTTCGTCAGCTATGGTCTGCAGAATGTATTTGATTCATTTGGGGAGCTCAATGTTGACCCCGGGTTTGATCCCTCAAAGAAGGGTGATAACTGGCGATATGCTTCAGTAAGGTTTGGGAAGGTTACCCTTGATCGGCCCACGTTCTGGGGTGGTGAAGGAAACGTGAAAGAGTTCAAGATGCTTCCTAGGCATGCCCGCTTGCAGAGGATGACGTATTCATCGAAAATTAAAGTGGAGGTTCATGTTCAGGTAATTATAACTGACATTGTTTTGCCCAGAAGCAGTTAGTCTTGCATTTGGTTCCTTGTCAATGTTCTATCGGTAAGCTTTTGCTCAACTTATGTTGGAGGGATATCCTGGTTGTTGGTTGTTTGTTGATGATGAAAAAAAAAAAAGGAAAAAAAAACGCCTTTTATGTCTTCTGCCATCTATTCTAGAAGCTTACTACTGGAATGAAATTGTTGTTCATAAAATCAGAAGAGAATCATTTTCTTCTGCTTCTGGTTTTTCACTATTGCGTCTTTGATTCAAATGGCTGTTTAAGCGGTTGTATCTTGTTCGGTTTGATTAGCTAAACTTGAGAAAATTACATTTATGACTCTCTGGAGCTGAGTGAATGATTTGATAAATTATGTTTTTAAGCCATGTCTTCCTGGACGAGCTTTTTTTTAATGCATGTTCTGATAGTTTGAAATTTTGTGAAAAGTATATACCGATATATTTTGTGTTTGTATCAATTATAGGTATATATCCAAAAAGTGGTTAGAAGCGACAAATTTAAGACTGGAATAGAACAGTACGTTGATAAACAGTCTGTCATGGAGGACAGCAGGGAAATAACTGTTGGGCGATTGCCTGTCATGGTCAAGTCTGATATATGCTGGATGAAAGGAGCTGACAAAGGGGATTGTGATCATGATCTTGGAGGTTACTTTCTGATCAAAGGTGCAGAGAAGGTTAGCTGAATTCATGATGTACATTTAGTCCTGGTTACAATTGTTTAGACTGATAATTGATGGGAAGAAATTCAATTCTTTTAAGTTTCTACTTTGTCGTATGATGAGGAGAAATATTTCATAAGGAATTCTGCATTAATGCATCTTGAGATGGTTTGAAAAATTTCCAAAGATCCTCTCCTGTGCTGTTCAGGAAACAAAGCATTTTTTTTGGTTAAATTTTAAAGGAAGAAAAACATATGATAAAGACAGTGTTCCAACTTCCATGTTTGTGTGCATGTGGGTGGGTGGTTGAGATGCTGTCCTGCTTACTCAGCGGAGGATCTTTATCTGTTTGAAACATGTCAACTCGTCATGTCAGTACCTGAATTTCTTTATCAGAACCATCCAATACCGGTGCATATTTAATATGGATATGGCTTCCCGAAGCTACTAATGGTGCTTTATAGTAATAATTAGCTTCAATTCATCCATTCTATGGCAGAATTTATTTGGTTTCCTTTACACTTTCCTTATCTGTTCATTTGTTTTAATTTTCAGTCTTTAATATTTCTTTCCTATAACTTTCTTTGTTACTGCTAATAGCACATATTTTATGTAAACCCGTTTCAGACATTTATAGCACAAGAGCAAATCTTTCTAAAGAGGCTTTGGATTATAAACAATCCATGGGCAGTTTCATACAGGTCAATGACAAAAAGGAATAGGCTAGTCATCAAGCTGGTGGGGAATCCCCGAAGTGAAGATATCAAAGGCGGAGAGAAGGTGCTTACAGTATACTTTTTGACAGTCGAGATTCCTGTATGGATTCTATTTTTTGCCTTTGGTGTCTCATCAGACAGAGAGGTTATAGAGCTCATTGATTATGGTCATGATGAAGCCAATGTTCAAAATATTCTCTTTGCATCCATTCGTGATGCCGATGAAAGTTGTGAAGGCTTTCGGCGAGAGAATGTAGCCCGTAGTCACATAGAAGGACTTGTAAAACGCACCCAATTTCCACCTACAGAATCTATTGAAGAGTGTCTGACTGCGTATGCGTTTCCCAACATTAAAGGCATGAATAGAAAGGCACGCTTCCTTGCATATATGGTCAAGTGTCTATTACTTGCTTATACTGGCCGCCGAAAATGTGATAACAGGGATGATTTCAGAAACAAGCGGCTTGACTTGGCTGGTGAATTGCTTGACCGGGAGCTGAGAGTGCATATTGCTCATGCTCGGAAGCGTTTGGCAAAGGTTTTGCAGAGAGACCTTTATGGGGATCGTGATGTTCGTCCAATTGAACACTATCTTGATGCATCCATAATTACAAATGGTCTTCAAAGAGCATTCTCAACTGGAGCGTGGTGTCATCCTTATAAGAGGACTGAAAGGATATCTGGTGTGGTAGCAAATCTTGGCCGAACAAATCCATTGCAGACCATGGCTGAAATGAGAAGAACCAGGCAGCAGGTTCAGTACACTGGAAAGGTTGGAGATGCTAGATACCCGTAAGTTACTTCAAACTTGGTTGATTTCTTTGCTCCCCCTCCCCTCTGGGGACGTGAACAATAGGTGGGGCATTGTGGCAATGTTTGATAATTTTGATCCTATTTGATTGAATGGTTATGACTTTTAATGTACAATAAATATATCGTTTTGTGTATTTCATAAGATATAACTATTGCTTTTGATTTTATATTGATTGAATATTCTGACTACAGGCATCCTTCTCATTGGGGTAAGGTGTGTTTCCTCTCTACCCCAGATGGTGAAAATTGTGGACTTGTAAAAAATTTAGCTGTTACTGGACTAGTTAGTTCAAAAACAATGTTAAATATACTACCTCAGTTATTTGATTGTGGGATGGAAGAGCTAGTTGATAATACCTCTACTAAACTGGGTGGAAAGCACAAAGTCTTCCTAAATGGGGAATGGGTTGGAGTGTGTGCAGACTCCTCTTCATTTGTGGCAGAGCTACGAAATAAACGACGTAGAAATGAATTACCTCCTCAGGTTAGCTTTTAACCCATCATTTTATGTTGGTTTTCTATGCTATGCAAGCCCTGAGTTATTTATTTACCCTTAAGGGATTTTGTACTGTACATATGGTGATTATGTGGTTGTTGTTTGAGCATCATACCGTGGTTCTGTTGGGTTAGAGACCTCACTTGGTTTGCATATGATTGGATGGTTTATTTGGTTACTTTGGATGGTTTTCTCTTTTTATGCATCAATCAATTGTTGCTCTGATGGAACTGAAGAGCTTCATTGTATTAGTGATGCAATTTTTTTTTCCATTCAAGGTTTGTCATATGTTTGTTCAGCGACTTATTTTTATCCTCTTTTTCTGTAATATTTCTTTTCTTAGATAAGTTTTCTTGTTTTAATAAAGATAATGAAGTATGATTTACCATATTCTTTGTTTGGTTCAGTTTATTTTGTTTCTCTTTGAAATTACTGATTGCCATTTTCCTTTTAGGTGGAAATGAAAAGGGATCAACTTCAACAAGAAGTGCGGATATACTCTGATGCTGGAAGGATTTTGCGTCCTCTTTTGGTAGTTGATAATTTAGGCAAGATTAAAAGGTCTGAATGGGAGCAATCTTCTTTCCAGTCTCTTTTAAATGAAGGAATAGTTGAGCTTATTGGGCCTGAAGAAGAAGAGGACTGCATTACTGCTTGGGGGGTTCAGTATTTATTTGAAGAAGCGAAAAGTTCTGTTAAGTACACACACTGTGAACTTGATATGTCATTTTTATTAGGTTTAAGTTGTTCACTTGTACCATTTGCGAATCATGATCATGCACGGAGGGTGCTCTACCAGTCACAAAAGCACTCATCACAAGCGATTGGATTTTCCACAACAAACCCAAGTATCAGAGTTGATACTTTGTCTCATCAGTTGCATTATGCCCAAAGACCTCTTTTTCACACAATGACTTCTGATTGCCTTGGAAAACCAGAATATCATCCCAGTCATGTGGTATTTCCAAAGCCTGAATTTTATAATGGGCAGAATGCTATTGTGGCTGTGAATGTACATCTGGGATACAACCAAGAGGATTCCTTAGTGATGAATGCTGCCTCTTTGCAGCGTGGTATGTTCAGATCTGAGCACATTAGGAGTTACAAAGCTGAAATTGACAACAAGGAATCATCAGAAAAGAAGCGAAAACCTGAGGACATAATAAATTTTGGAATGATACAAAGCGAAAAAGGCCGTGTTGATAGCCTGGATGATGATGGCTTCCCATATGTTGGGGCAAGCTTGCAGAGCGGTGATATTATTATCGGGCGACGTTCAGATTCGGGGACTGATCATAGCATAAAGCTGAAACACACTGAAAGAGGGTATGTTCAAAAAGTAGTGTTGTCATCTAATGATGAGGGGAAGAATTTTGCTGTGGTTTCTCTGAGACAGGTAAAAAAATGATCCATTGTTGCTTGAAAAGATACCTGTCCACATTGTGCATTCTGTGCATACAATCATGTATATGTTTGCATAAGATGGAAACACACATGCATAATCTGAATATGCAGTTTCATATAATGAAAACTGAAAATCACCTAGTCTGGTGATCACGTTAAAATTTCACTGGTGGAAAATTCTGTCATCTACATTGTCATTGCAGGTTCGGAGCCCAGTTCTTGGGGACAAATTCTCTAGTATGCATGGACAAAAGGGTGTCTTGGGATTTCTGGAGTCTCAGGAGAACTTTCCTTTTACAATACAAGGGATTGTTCCTGATATTGTTATTAACCCACATGCATTTCCCTCACGACAAACTCCTGGGCAACTCCTTGAGGCTGCTTTAGGGAAGGGGATTGCTTGTGGTGGTAAATTGAAGCATGCCACTCCTTTCTCTGCTGTCTCTGTTGAAGCCATCACCGATCAGCTTCACAGGTACAGTTTTAGAGCATGTTACTAAAATTATTAAATTATTATGATATGTTGGTACTATATGAATGCATATTGTATGGGGTATTCTGTCGAGTGGCCTATACTGTGATTCCTGCTTTGGCTTATTATTGTGACATTGTGAACATTCTGCGCCAATCATGTCTCTTCCAAATTTTTGAGATGGCCTAGCTTGCTTTTGCTACTGGCTCTATGAAATTCAGTAAGTTTGTCTCCTTCTCGCTGATCTTCCCAGTCGTAACTTTATGCTTTTGAGTAATGGCAGTGTTGGATTTTCAAGATGGGGAAATGAGAGAGTATACAATGGGAGAACTGGTGAGATGGTCCGTTCGCTTATATTTATGGGTCCTACATTCTACCAGCGACTACACCACATGTCTGAGGACAAAGTAAAATTCCGGAATACTGGTCCAGTTCACCCACTGACCCGGCAGCCAGTGGCAGACAGAAAGCGTTTTGGTGGTGTCAAGTTTGGTGAAATGGAGCGTGACTGCCTGATTGCTCATGGGGCATCAGCCAACCTGCATGAACGCCTCTGTACTCTCAGTGATTCCTCTCAGATGCACATTTGCCGGAAGTGCAAAAATGTTGCAAATGTGATTCTGCGGCCGGTGGCTGGGGGCCGGAAAGTAAGGGGTCCCTACTGCCGCTTCTGTGACTCACTTGATGACATTGTCAAGGTCAGCGTGCCCTATGGAGCCAAATTATTGTGTCAGGAGCTTTTTAGCATGGGCATTAGTCTTAAATTTGAAACCCAGCTCTGCTAAGCCCATTTCCTTCATGTTCCTCTTGTAGCCTATGGCCTTTGTACTTGTGCTTCTCAGCTTGACTATCCTCGTTATGCCAGATTACCTTAGCTTGTTAAGTTGGTGTAAATAATCCACTGTTTATATCAGGATGATCCTTTGATGCTAGCTTGGAGCATGCAATTACTTTTTAAGTTGAGCGCATACTTAACATTCACCCTCCATTATTTTCACTAATATTCTCTCTCTTTTTTCTTTTAAAGAAAATCCTACCCATTATTTTTAAGTTGATCAAATGGCATGAGTCTGAAAAATGTTGCTGTTGCCTGGAATTCTTTAAAAATCATGCGTGGAGAAACTGGGAATGCATTCTGGCTAAACAAATTTGACGGAGGCATGAATTTGGACAAGCCCATAACTTGCATTGCACCACAAATGTAAAAGAACGCATATTAGCAACAAGATGTGGTCAGCCATAAACAATCACCAATTTTTTCCGGTCTTTTATCCCATGACATAGTGGTACATTGGAAAACTATTATTTCTCGTCTACATGGATTTCTCCAGAAGAATCCCTTTTTGTTTTTGGGTTCGTGGTGGACGAGGGCGGAGCCCAATTTAACAAAAGATTACGCGGTTCTTCCAGTAGCCCGTATGCCACGCTTTTACCAACAGAAGAAGGGGTTCTAGAAACCCTGTAAAATCTTGAACCTGTTGACCCGGTTTGTCCCTGCGTAAAGTTGTGGAGCACTGCAGCTCTCGCTTCCTTGGTCCCCCTCCCCTATTTGCACAAGTGCAGAACCATCACTATCGCGTCTTTTTGGGCCAAAATCCCTATTGCGTTTCAGGGACCCTGGTTCAGTTCTCTTCTAGCGCGCTTCCAAACTTCTTGGTTCCAAGATACATGGTTGTCTAACCTGAGATGGTAAAGAATAATTCTTTGCAAACAAGAATTAGTTCAGTTAGTAAATAAGTCGGCTCAGGTTGTGAATTTGAATTTGCTACTTATATGAGAGTCTTATCAGTGGGTGACCTGTAAGTGTCTCTGCAAGCCTTTTTTAAGTATAAAAGTATGTTCTCATCCTCATGAGCCACTAGAATCCAACTCACTCAAATTTTTTTCTATTAAAAACCATCAAAAGTGCTCCAGTTTCGTCACTTACATTTACACCTTCCATAATACTCCATTCGGTTCAAAATATAAACTAAATTTTGTTGGAAAGACTTAGTCTTTTTTATAAGATAACATTTATTTTTGTCTAAGCATTTAATGAGTTTTTTCAATTTTATTTCCATATATTTTCTTTTCTCTTTAATTCATTTATTATATCTTTTACTTATTCTTTTCATTACTAAAGGCATATTTGGGAGGGGGGAGTAAATGCCTTTCATATTTATTGATTTAAAATAATTTTAACTAGTTTTTTTATAAACGTAAATGAATAAAATTTAACTTATATTTTGAACCGGCATGTAACTTGCATTTCACTCCATGGAATTTCTGAATCAATGCCTTCCTCCTTCAAGTCCAATTCGGACCACTCCTCCAAACAATGCTAAAGAATTTCGTCGTAAAGAAATGGGTTCCCAAGCCCCATATTGCATGCATGCCGCCTCGAAGATCGTGGAGAGGCTTCATTTTCATTGTGTGGCCAATTAAAGTAGGGGCTCGAAATATCCCGCACCTGCTCTCATCGGTGATTCTCTCGGAAGTGTTCGGATGTAAAAAATGTCCTTCCATTGTGCACTTGCGTTGGGGGTTGGAGGGGTTACTTCTTTGTTCATTACCAAGAGTTTCCCTTCACATAAAGCCAAGCGTCATTTACTTAGATAGAACCAAACACAGTTTAACAAATAATTCACAAATTATTAGTATAACTTAATTAAAATTTTATATTTAAAATTAACACGTCAGTGACGCACTATTTGTAGAATATATATAGGGAGTTCCCATCACGGCTTCCCCTTCTTTCAAGTTCTTTCTCTGGACTGCAAGCAAATTTCAACTTGCTTCTATTCTTGAACTTCACCTCATGGTTGATGACCTGCAATTTCAACAGTTTCTTGACCCACTTGAGGTAAAAACTCAGCAATAATAATACTTCACAAAACTCAAGAAAGCTACCATCAACCGGTTTTTTTAGATGCGATGCTCTCAGACTAAGCTTTTGCTCTGACTAAAAGCCTATTATATTCTCCCACGCGAAGTAATGGAGTGATTACAACAAATTGGATCATTTTGAGACAGCTTATTCTGCTTCGGCGACAACTAAACACCAAAAATTTAGGCCTACTCGGAATTCATTCAACCTTACCAGAGGCCCAAAGAACGAGAAAAGATCGCTACATTTTTTATGCTATTACAGCAAAAAAATCTCACCCATTTCCCAAATATTGTCGTAGAGTTTGGAAGCGTAGCTATTAATAATGTGACTACCCTCGCTGCTGCTTACAGGCATCGATTAATGGTAGTATTCATGCCTCACATGTAAGGTTCCCGCAAGTTGGTTGGCAACTCCAATTCAGACTCAGCTTCATTAAATGGGGAGAAATAGCATTCAACCATGTCCTCTGATACTTCTTTTAAGCTAGGTGGGTCCCACTGCAAGTTTAGTTTAAAGGTCAATTTAAAGGGGGAAAAAAAAATAAATCTACAAAATTAATGGATGAACAGATTCTGGGACAAAAAGATGAATGAATACCTTGGGTGCAAAATCTTTATCAACCAGCCTCGCTCGAGCACCCTACATAGACAAGAAGTCAAGTAAAAACACAAACAAATGGAAAGCGTACTATATGAAGAAAAACATTGTCATACCTCGAGGAAATCAGAGGAGACCTGCTGAGAAATTCCACGAAGTGACATCCGATATTCACGCACAAGACACTTATCAAGAGTTTCAAATCTACCTTCTCGAATCTGAATTTCATAGCAAAAGTTAAAGCCGAGATCAACTACAAACTGGGTTGGAAACAAACAGTTAATAAATGTACAAAAGGAGATGTTACTCACAGATCTTAAAGTAATTTTCAAACTCAATGGAGAGGCCTCTCTTATCTTTCCAAGTGCTGTCTTACACCATTCATCATAAGACTCGGCGGCTTCCTTCTCCTGAGCGAATAGTAGTTCATGTTGAAAATAGTCAAGGACGAAATCAGTTGGTCTTTCCCCTCGGATGGTATAAGACCCTTGGCAATATATTAGAAACCGAACTGTTTAGTTAATCACCTAGTTTCCTCCAGTTTTGTTTCTTTTAGGTTTTGGGGAGAGGTTGCCACTGGGGAAAGGGTTGCTTGAATCCATTTCTTGGCCAGAGACAAGTTATGACAATGGAACTCCAACTTTGACCAACTATCAAGAAACCTATTCACTAAAAATGGCAATTTTCAGGAAAATTGTCGTGCCAGCATAAATTAAGATCAAGGCTGAAGGTATGCAAGGGAGCTATCTGATTGATGATGGGTCTCCATAATCTTACAATTGATGTTGATTCATCGGGGGTCAAGGAAATTCTGTTGTAATGTTAAATTGTTAATTTCTCTCAGCCTAACTATATATCATGTATAAATTATTCCACAAGATACTTACCAGGGCATCAATAATTTCCTCAACCGTATCATGGCTGAAACATCTATCAATCGTCTCGATCCTGGGTCAAAAGTAGATTAAGACACTCAGAAGCAGAGACCTCACATAAAGAATAGCATATGTGAAACTCCAACAGAGTGTTACAGAAATAAGGAAGTATTAACACAACATTACTTGCGAAGAATGCTCCTACTGTCTGGATAAACAAGATCACCATACTGTGCCAGGGATGACTCTACAACAGAAGCATCATCCGTGACCAGCTTACCAAGGCGTTCTTCAAGCCAAGCAAGCCTCTGTCATTGTGAGCTGACTAGCTGAGTTACAATGTTACAGGAAAATTTAACAAAGGAAAGCACAAAATCAAAGCTAAAAACATACAGCATTTAGTGTATAGTGAGTAGCAAGGCCACAGGCAATCATCTCTAAACCATTAAGCTTCTCTCCCGTAAGTGCCAAGTATTCCCCTGCATAGCATAATATTAGTTAGAAGGAACTTTTGCAAATCATTTTCCAAAGTTATGAAAATTATCAGTAAAAGTGTTAACACGATACTTATTTACAGCATGAATATCTACAGCTTTACACTAACCTCTCCAGCTAATGGTTGGGGAAATATTTAGGAGAATTTCTCATTTAGGAGGAAGCATATGCCAAAAATAGCTAAGTTCAGGATTCAGTTTAATATGTATTTTAAACAAATACATCCGCCTCTAGGTCTCAAGGAATACCAAAGCATCACAGAGGAACCATGCTCTCAAATTACATGAAAAAGTAAATTACCCAAGTAGCCAGGCAAGCGAGAGAGATAAAAAGAAGCTCCTGCATCAGGATGAAAACCCATTTGAGCCTCAGGGTTAGAAAAAAGCTGCAGAGTTCAAGCATTAGAATCAATGCGTTAGCCATTACTTGAATTTACTGATTCGCTTTAGGGCAAAAAAGAGGCTACACCTAGAATATGGGAGATCATAATGTAAAGTAATGCAATTCATAATGTTTCACATGACTGGTCATGAACAATGGGTTGAGTTGGCAAGTATCTGAAAAATCACTTACAGTTTTATCTGTTACCACACGAAACATCCCTGGAAGTGAAATCCCAGCACCACATCCCATTGTTATACCATCCAAAATAGCAACCTGCATAAATGCCCATACATTTCCTCATTCCAAAATATGACCATTTCAATAGAGTATCAGAAGTAATAACAAAACCATAAGCAAAAACCACTTCCAAAATAACAAATCATTGCCACAAACAACCCTATATCTCAAGAAAAAACCTTTGAGATGGTGCAATACTTTCATGTGCCTTAACGTATGAGGGTTGAGAAGTGGTTCGATACTTACATGGGGCTTAAGATAGGTACCCTGAAGATATGCGTACTTATATAATGTATTGAAAAACTGTTTAGCTTCTTCAGCATTTCCTGATCATCATAAAACTTAAAATATCATGGATGTTGTCAAGCCATCATCAATGATCAATAATCTACAACTAGTAAGACATAATGTCATGGATGTAAAAGCTGCTTCTCATAAAGAAGCAAAACAACATAATTTTGTAAGCCAAACCAGATGCTAATTACATATGATAGTCCTAACTTCCAAATAAACCATTTTAATGTGCTACAAACTGATTATAATTCTTAAAATGTCTGAAATAATATTTTTATTTTTATTCATATTAGGGACCAAGCTTAAAAATTTGAAAAAAAAAAAAAAAGGAAGTGAATCTTCCCTCTTGCTTCGACTACTTTGGCAGGACTCAATTTTTAATGTGATGCAGGTTACCATGTTATCATTCTCAGTTGCCCTATTGCAGAATTCCATATCAAGGATATATTGCAACTGTTAGTACTGTCTTGTCTGCAGTTATGAATACTAAGTATTAAAAGCAAATCATGCCATGTCCAGTAAGATTTATATGGAATCAAGTAGTAACAATCAATCACTGAAATTATTTGATTCATTTCATAATCCATGTAAAAAAATACGAATTTCCTCCTTCTACCCACTTTAAAAAGGAAATTCCCATTATCAAGTGTCAACTACATATCATGGTAAACAAGCATACACTACCCCTATAAATAAAGATAACTACAGAAAGGCTCTTCAGTTATTTAACCTTATGATATGAGTACTCACTAAATAAGCTGCCATGTAGCAAGAAGTTGGATTGTGTAACATAAATATGACATAAACAAGTTGGATGGTTTCTGGCATGAACCGATTAGATTTCATACAATACTATTTTGATATTACTTGACACCCGTATTGGTTTTACTTGATAATAAAATGTCCGAAAAGCAAGTACATGTTGAACTCGTTCAGATAAGATTGAAATTCAACATACCTTGATTTAATAAGTGATAAAGCCTTACAACGTCTCCACCAGAACAAAAAGCCCTGCCATTAGCCTTCATAAAACTCACGATATCAATTCAATCAAAACATTGATCAATCTTCACGAGAGAAAGGCCATAATCACAGGCTCAAGAGGACAAATTTTGATAGAGCCTGCCAATTTAATACTATGCATGTTTGTTCCCAACCGACCCATAGCACTACAATGCAATATTTTATTAAAAGGCGTGCTGAAGATATAATGAATGCAATAGTTTTCCCTCCTAACCAGAATTAGGGAGGAAACCCTGCCTCCACCGCATGGCAAGCAGAAACTATCCTCCGTTTTCTTTGGTGGGGTGGTAATAAATTTAAATAACCACCTGCATAATGCTTCTATGTTTTGTAGTTTTGTGCCAACTTTTTATTTTGAAAACGACCAGATACCTTCATTAAAACAAAGCCGATAGCAGGATTATCTTCCCATGAAGTATACAATCTGGTCAGTCGGGATACCTACAAATGGAAACAACCTCAATTTGCAGCATTCACTACAGACGTGCGAATTAAAACATCGAATGGACAAGTAGCCGGAAGAAAGGTCTAACCATCGAAGTAGTGAGTGCATTAAGAGTATTTGGTCTGTTAAGAATAGCAGTTCTCGATATAGCTTTCCCTTCAACTAAAATCTGAATGTACATAAAGAAACAGTAAGTAAAAATAAAATCTATGAAGGGGCAGAAATTAATAGGACGTAAATATTACTGGGCCTTTTGTCTTCTAAAATATAACCAAATCTTAGGTGATCAACATGTAAAACTTTGGCTGTAAAGCAAACATATGATGACGAGGAATGCGAAAAAAATGACCTGGTCTTGCGGGTCATCATGCTCGACATAGTTTGGTTGAGCAGAGAAGGCTCTCGGATGAAGGCTGCGGAATGAGCACCTAGTCTCCGGTAGCAGAGCCTTCAATCTCTGCATCTTGTGCTCTAGCTTGCTCCGCTTTCTGTTTTCCCCACTGTTTGAGCTCTGAAGTCTGAAGTGACCGCCGTTACAGCGAGGTCCGGAGTGTACCAATCGGGTCACGCCGATGCCAAATGGACGAGCCAACGAAGAGCGCTTTTCCCTCGGAAAATCCACTTCTCATCAAGGGCTGGGCCTCTTCCATAAGCCATAGACTCATCCATGCAGAAAGCCTATGGTCTATAGGTCCACAATAGAAAGCCCATATGGTTGGATTTATTGGGCCCTATACTGTATAATGTACGTAACACCAGTTTCTTGCCCCATGTATACCAAGAAGGAGTTTCTTACCCCGTAGGCATAATCATCGACTTGCGAACTTTCATCCTTTGAGTTCAAATTAAATGTTGACGGTGCTGTTTCGAAATCCTCCAAGAAAGCTGCTTGTGGAGGTGTTGTTAGAGATCGCCGTGGGAATTGGATTGTTGGGTTCTCGTTTTAGATTGGTTCGTACAGTGTCCTTGAGGCTAAAGCCTGGACTATTTTTTCCGGGACTTATCAAGATCAAGACATGCTTCTAAGCTCGAAAAACACTTACAGAGGTACTTACAGATTATTTACCAATAAGATTCTCATATTAACAGTAAGATTCAAACTCATGATCTTGTGGGTTATGAGCCAACTCCTTATCAATTAGACTAACTCTTGTTGGTGTTGGCTTGGGATTTTGAATTTACGAAGGTTATATTTGAATCTGATGCAAAGGCTTTGATTGATTATCTAGCTGAGAATAATTCCTCCTATTGCTGTAGCCTTTTGTTAAGCAGATTCATAGTTTGCTGAAGTACAACTGGGAGATCAAGCTGTGTTTTATTGGAAGGCAGGCTAATGAAGTTGCTGATGCGCTAGCCAGACAGGAGATGTCCATTTCCTCCCGTCCTGATATCTGTCCTGAGTCATATGAGAATTTTAGTGGAAAAGGATCGTTTCGGTTTTAATCCCAACTAATTTTCTTTAGGTTGTTTTCTAATGTGCCAAAAAAAAAAAACCTTCCATCCTTCCTGGGCCCCCATTTACTTTTTTTAACATTTATTTATTTATAAGATTAAACATGCACACAAAAATATCAATGCTAAGCTTGGCATTATCTAAGTGGGGCGAGTAGCTCTATCATTGGAGCAACTTGCCATTTGACAAAACTATTATTCTTTTTATGATCATACAAAATAATATTATTTTTTATTTTTAATATAAAATCCACTTTATAATACAAATTGTTATATGTTAACAGAGAGGTAATATTATAATACAGATACAGGAAGCAAACCTCTGAGGATCTGGTCCTAATTCCAGAAGTACCAGCTGAATGTTGGCATATGTTTTCAGATGACCTTCAGGGAGACCAGTAGCTATCTCGCCCGGCGTTTGTGTTGCTAGCTATTAAGACTCTCTGGCGAGCCTTTCTCAAGCCTTAGCTTGCCTTTATTTCACCAAAAAAAAAAAAACACGAAGCAAACAAAAATGAGGATTAAAAACCTATACAAAAGTGAAAGTTGTGCTATTCGACTATGACATCCGAAAAAAGTCAGCATTGACGAATGTCATACATATAGATAACACATGCTTCAAATCAGAATTAAAGAAATTCAATTGAATGAATTGACTCTCAATACGAAAAACCTCGAAAATCTCTTACGGGCACAATGATGAAGAATTTTTAGGTCCCATTTAGTACAAAGTATTGAATATAAGAGATATAGATTATGATTGCAATTGAGAAAAATAATTAAAATAATACTTTTCTGGTTTTTAATATAGGACCTAATTATTGAATTGGTTTTGGTTATAAATATAAGTCACATTTCTCATATTTATTAATTTTCTCTAAATTATTCTTATGGATACTTCCTCGATCACAATTAAGTAAAAGAAGAAGAGAGGATATTAAGAAAGATGATTATGGTATTTTAGAAAAAACGTGTCACATTTCTTATAATTAACTAACTTACCTAACTTCTTTAATCTAATCAAATTAATTAAATAGGTATTATATTAAGGATCGAAGGAGTATCTAGTATGAACAATTGCTTGTTGCTTCCCAATCCCACTTCCATGATTTGCTTAATCTCATGTAGTAAGTAATCTCTCATGCTACATATTCTTTTTAATAGATTTTTTTAATCTCAATTCTAATTCCTATCTTTAATTTTTTATACTTTATACCAAACGGTACTTTAATATTATAGTCCTGCTCTGCCATATCCGCAATGGGCAACCCCAAGATTGCCAGTGAGTTTTCTTTTACTTTCACACTGTTGCGTGATTTTCGTTCAAGGGCCAAGCATGGTTCAGCTTAATAGATTGTCACCAGTTTATTAGAATACTACCCCCGTTTTTAATATAAGACCTTATTTAATTTTTATCTTAGTTCTAAATATAAAATTCCATTTCATTTTGTCTCTAATATTTATGTATTTTTTTTAAAGATAGTCTTTCTAATAATGATAGCTTTAACGAATACACTTGATTAGTAAGGATATTTTAGAAAAAACAACACCTATTTATGACAAATAATTAACTTAATTTTTTTTTTAATCTTTTTAGATTAGTCAACTAGTTCTTATAATTAGGACCGAAAATAGTATAATAAAAAGTCCTTTTCAAACATGGAAACATGAGAGGTATAAAAGACCGCGGGTCCGTGGCTAAGCTACTTAAGCAAGTTTGACTATTGACACCTGATCAGCTTCCAGAGAAAGCATTTCCCGCGCTCGCTTCCGCCTCAAGGAAAAATAATTCACGAGCATAGAAGTACTTCCTCAACTAACCGTATTTCACAGCGAGCTCGTTCGACTTCATCTTTTTTTTTAAACAAAAACAAAATTCCTCTTTTTAATAAACTTTATTTACTTGCAATTATTTTAGCACTCAAAAGAAATACTAAAATCAGGCCTTCAATCGTTCCGTGCAGTGCGCATGCTGTGCCAAGATCTGATGCATGTCTTCTTATATATAAATGAGATAAACATCAAAAGAAAGCTTGTAAATTTCATCCAATCCCCTATCTATACACGAAAAATCCTACATAAAACATGATCATCCCCAACCCAATGGGGTGGTGGCGTTAAGAACAGATACCTCGTACCATCTTTCTGTACTGCAAGTTTTCCCTCCATTCTCTCTAAATTCTGTACGTGCAATGTAACATCATGATCAACTAATACCATACCCAGCAATTTACACTTCCACCACGAGTTTTCTCTTTTCCTTGATAGCTAAAATAACCTATGAACTGCAAATTTCATCTCCCTATGAGACAGAATGCCTCCTCTGTCTTGCCGAAGAACCAGATGATTTGGTATCTGCAGGGACTACAGATGTTGGGCTATTAGAACTCCCTGAAGTCTCGGAGCTCCTATTCTCTCCGTGACCTTTCCCCACAATCCACAACTTATCGAAGATTCTCCTTGATCGAGATGGTAGGAGTTGCATGCCACTTTTGCTGCTTTTGCTATTCTTCTTGCTCAGTTTCCCTTTCTTACAGAACTCTTCTTCATCTTTGATGCTCAAATGGCTCATCTCATCTTTGAACGCCTCACAATTTTCCCCCACTGCTTTCTCATATTCCTCATCACATTGATTGCTACTGAGAGCTCGAACATTGGCAGAAGCTCTGAGCTGCTCATAGAAGAGAACCTGCACTACAACCCGAAGTGGAAGCCGTTCATTCTGTGCAGCATGCATTGATGCATCCACCGTCAACTTCTTCACATCCATCAAACCGCATATCTTCTTCCTTTCTGCTTTTGTTAGACTTGGGTGCTCCTGAAATCAAAAGACTACATTTTACACCTAGAATGCCACAGATTTGGCAAAAGATGGCTGCATGCATAGAAAACTCATAGAGGTCACGTGGTATTATAAAACATAGTAAACAGGATTATGAAGCTTCCGACAGATATCTACCTTCAAGTATATGTCAATAGCTCTGTAGAGACCATCGTGCTTTGGTCGAGCAAACTCTGGAATTGACTGTGACAATTCAATAAAACTAGACATGCCCAGATTTGAGTCATGTGCAATTTCTGCTAGGTAACCATCCACCAACCTGCCTATGTTCACCAAGCTTTTTCCTTTATCTCTGTACTCGTCAACTTCCATTTCACAACTCTCCCTTTCAAAAGTCATCCATCCATTCAAAAGACAATGTACTAATTGAACATCATAAATGGTTGTCTGGGGAGACCTTGCAGGGATCAACAAGTCTTTAACAGAAGCTTCATGCAATCTAAAGCTAATGCTCTTTATCAATTCTTCTCTTGACGACTCACCTGCTCCAACTAATATGGCCACTTTCAATAGCTTCAGCAAGAAGCTACATGAACAGCCTCCACCATAGTTAGACGGCAATAAGCAGACAATTGTTTCTACCAAGGTTTTGTTCCTCCAAGCATGAACATCAGAAGCCAATGCCTCAACGGATTCAGGCAACCACCTCACGGCATAGACCTTTAGAGCCTCTCCAATTATGACACCGTCCATTCTTCCCTTTGATGTGACAGCAATCATTACACGCTTGTAAAGATCAATGTCCAGCTCACATACATCTTCAACCCACCAATCCCTAGGAACCGACTCAATTTTTGCCCGAGATGCCATCTGATCCTCGGTAATTTTATCAGACTCACTTAGTTTCCGGTTATATGTGTAGGACCACATGATGTGTTCTGGGTTCACAGAAGTTTTTGAAGCTATGGAATCTACGCATCTTCCAATGATCTTCAGATCCTCAGACCATGGCAGAAGAGATTTAGTAGTCTGGAGAACAATGATAGAATCCTTCCAGCTCCGGAAGATGCTCGAGTTTAGAAACACCTCAATCTTAAAAATTAAGTTCCCTTTGTCGATCTCCTCCGTCATCTCTAGGTACTCTGCTGCGCAACGGGCAGCCACAACATTGTAGGCATTAAGAGTAACGGTTATTCCATAGCAGAATTTTGCGCATATTTCAAAGGCTTTAGGCCCTCCAGGGAAATCAGCTATGAATATTTCATCAGAATTCTCTTCGTTTGCCTTTGAAACCAGTTTCTGCAGTCGATTACTCTTAGACAAGAGAGGAAACTGGAAAACACCAGAAATTAAAAAATGATTAAAAACAGACGGGGAAGCAAGCACCTAGCTGATTGTTCTATATCTATAATCCATATCTAGTACTACATGTAGGAATTAAAATGCAAAGTCAACGCACAAATTAGAACACATCCTTGGAGTCGTCCAACTCTATT
Organism: Neltuma alba; assembly: GCF_004799145.2. NCBI lineage: Eukaryota > Viridiplantae > Streptophyta > Magnoliopsida > Fabales > Fabaceae > Neltuma > Neltuma alba. Next base: position 88,255 of record NW_021635874.1, on the reverse strand, counting down.
ATTACATGTTAAATCTCTCAACGCAATACAAAGAACTTGAGATATTTGACTGAGCAACAATATAATGTTAAATAATTGAAAATGCTCATGAGTTATAGCTGTTCACAAAACGCCAACATCATCTTTCAGATGTACACACACTCACACACATATATGCAATTTTTATTTTTTAACAGGACAAAGCTAAGTAAGATGCTAAAATACTATGTACCTTGTGAAGGTAAAACTTGACTTCACCAACATTAATGATGACATCAGTGGCCAAATCGCTTGAGACATACCTGCATGAATTGTCGTTTGTACGTTACGCTTTTAATCAATGACAAATTCTTCTTCCGGAAAGGGGCCAAAAGGCTTAGTTGGGGCGAAGGACGCTCCATCTACCAATGAGCTTTGCGTTTGAACCGATTATAGAAATGAAGGATCCAAGTTTGAATCCAGATTGGAGTGAAAATTAACATAAAGAAAAGAAGCAAGCCCTACTTGCAGACCATCAAAATCGATACACAACAAAACGGCCGTTGGTTGCGAGAGACATAGCACATGCATGACATTAAAAGATGACAATACAACATTTCATAGTTAAAAACACAATTTATAACATGCTGAAGCGACAGCGATTCATGTTATCTCTAAAACAATCCATCCACGAAAGAAAAACCTTTCTCCTGTGTTGAATGTCGCTTGAAATTCACTTGGAAAAATGAAAAGCACAAGCTTGTCAAATAAAGAAAATATAATATGGCCATATTGCAGCTAATAGTAGTGTTGTTAAAACTTTAAAATATTCTTTATTCTCTATGATTGAAGATGACGAATACTACAGATCACTTTACCCTAGCTGGACGACAAATTCGTGACCTTTTCACACTCCTTTCCCCCTATCCCCTTTTTATCTGTCACCGGCAATAAAATATTAACGTTGTTGCTATTTTATGAGACACCCATGACGTTAGTTCTCGCTCCTTCATTTTCAACATTATTTGAATACTGGAAAGGTTGGCGGTTTGTAGACAAAGGCCATAGGTTGCTTATCTTGATTTTTTGAAGCGATCAGGAACAACCTACACAGCAGTGCTTCACTCTATAAACTCCCGATTCGAATTAATTGATAAGCGATGCCGCTACCTCCGGTCCTAATCTTATAATTAGGACCGGAGGTAGTACTAAAGTTACCTTTTAGGAGGAAAAAATCGATGACGAAATAGGACATGTAACCCAAGAATGAAGAAGACATTGGAAGGACTCAACAATGAAAGCGTAGATGCAAACAAAAACAGAACCAAGGACAATGACTCTGCATACCGCTCAAGCAACCAAACAAAGGCCCAAACGAAAAAGGGTTCAAAGTATACGTTTGAAAATAAAAACAGAGAAAGAAAATTTGTTCAGAAGCTTCTCACCTGATGATAGATTTCCCGTCGGCTTGAAGAGCATCAGGCTTCGAACCCAACTTCATAAACTTCATTTTTGTACCCGGGATTCGGACAAAACGAGGTACGAGTGTTTGACCACAGAAAAAACCTTCAGACAGAACGATAAGCTACGCCTCTGTTTCTCTGAAGACGCCCATTAGCTAAACAATCTCTGCAGCAATGTTAATAATGGTCGCACTAAGCCTCTGTTACAAAGTCACCGAACAGAGAGACGGGCCCCGGAACAGTACCTAAACCAATGCCAGATATGGCGTTGGCAACAAGAGAACACCCTCTAACACGCTTCTAAGGAGCGCAATAAACGCTGGACTGAAACAACTACAAGCCCCCAACTCGATTTTCGCGTTGCGTTCCAGTGATGATGCTGGCCCCGTGTGTGTGTGTGTGTGTTAGAGAGAGAGAGAGTAGTTTGGGTAGATTCGAACGAGGAAAAGGGAAGAAAATGTCCTCCTGGTGGGTATCCAACCTGAGTTGCAACTCGCAAAGCAGCTATCTCAAAAAAAAAAAAAAATCGCACAAAAAAGCTAGGCGCTTTCGAAAGACAAAGCACTCGTGATTTGTTAGCAAGAGCCTGGACACGTCTTTAAGCTCTTAGTGGTGGAGTATCCGGCTATAAAAGACGTTGTTTGCGAGCAGAGAAATATGGCGTCAGAATTCTGGCCTTGGAGAAAAATGGGAAGTGGCGTCAGAAATTACTTGGGAGAACAAGCGAATGAGATTGCAGAGCAGAAAAACTGATAGAAGTAATAAATTCTCGCCGCCTTTGCTTTAAATCATTCTGATTCGGTGAAGATCTTCCCTTGGCGCAAATATCAAAGGGTCTATCTTGACAAGCACAGCATCCCCTCTCTGGACGCTATGAATGATCATCTTTGTAGGCCTGACGCGTTTGTCTCTCCAGTCCCTGAATTTTGCAGGCAAAAAAGAAGAGGGAGGGAAAGTTAGAGTCTTTGTTTATGTATGCGTAGTAAGGCGTAATACGATTGCTCAGAGGATTTCACGAGCCTTTATGATCGTGAAAAGCATGCCACCCTTTGTCGACTATTTTGTCCCTCTTCTTTAGACATAATCTCAAAAATGTCCCTTCCCTGATTTTTCATTTTTCCACCTTATTTCTTTTTTTTTTTTTTGAGGGGAGTGGGGGTATGGGGTTTTGATTTATTACGTGGATTGGGATAAGTGGGGCTGCACCTTTTGTAAACCTATTAGCCTATTGGGTCAGACTACAAAAATTTTAATAGAAATTAATATTAAGTCTAAAATAATTTAAAAAGATTCTAACTTGCATCAAAAGAAAAAAAACTCAATGCTTGCATGAAATTACATTTATTTTTAAATAAAATGTAGGGAGGGGAAGTAATGTGGGGTTTTGATTTATTGCATGGATTAGTGTACGTGTGGCCATAGGCTGTAACTTCTGTAAACCTGTTAGGTCATACCACAAAAATTTTAATAAAAATTAGTTTTAAATTCAAAATAATTTAAAAAGACTCTAACTTTTATCAAAAGAAAAATAACTAAGTACTTGCATAAAATTGTATTCATTTTCAAATAATATGAGCAACTTATGTCATGAGAGTAAAAGCTTAGTCAGCAGAAGTCAGTTTGTAATTAATGATTTAAAATGTTGTAAAATAATTTTCAATTGGTGTTTCAAAAGAAAACACTTTTTAAAAAATAATCAGAAACTTCAAAGATGGGGTAAGTACAAAAAAAAAAAAGTACATTCGCCCATGTACAAACTGATTAGGAATCCGTTATCAAATGAGCAGTATTTATGATCCAATGACTAGGTAGATTACGCATTCTAATTCTAATATACTAGATATAATTATACGTTAAAAATGTTTAATAATCAATAAAAATCTTTGTTTCTGCATCAATGAGCATGACGATAATAATTTTGATAAAGTCAGTGAAATATTACTTATTTTTTAATTTTATTCTTGTACCTAGAGATTCATGAAGTGAAATTATTCACACAATAATACATAATAGTATATATATTTTTACTGTAGTTCTTAAAAAGGTCATAAGGCCATGACTAAAATGGTCCCCTTCATCAATGATTAGAGTTAGTTGATTCATACGCTTATCCCAACAACACCACTTTTATCCAGCAAAAACTTTCACAGTGTCTTCATAATTAATAGAAGTAACCAAGTTATGGTATGGAGTCCTAATCAGGACCACAGGAGAAAATAAATTGCGTAGAATATTGCTATCCACAATTTTGCCACCCCCCAGTAGTCCTATTCTTCTTTAATGCACGTCCTTCCATCCCACAAACGTGTGTTTCTAGTCCCACTTTCTAGATTTATCCTCATCTCCATCGTCTTCCTCCAATCAATGCACATCAACCCCTTCCATTACAACGAGCTCCCATGTCAATTCAGCTCCTTTCTCGTTCTATATCAGTCCCTTACAACGACCAATTACTACTTAGTCTCTCAGACTGATGAATCCTTTATATATGTATGTGTGTGTATTTCCCTTCTCGCTAACTCAGTACAGATCTTTGATCTTGGTACCAGTCACAAACTAAGGGTGTTTGTGAGGGACCATGATCCGAACAACCTGGTCCTCCACAATCATGTTGTTCTTTTTTGGTCCAATCCTCAATCATGCCCTGAACTTAGCTTGAAAGCACATGCGTATCGAAGAAGTTAATTATAGCCCCTTTATAAAACCTTGTCACTTTTTAAAAGTTATTGTACGTGTTATGGAAATTTTTATTATGTACTAGCTATAATTAATTCACCATACTTTTAGCACAAAAGCTGAATTAATAGTATTATAATTCGAACACTTGTATATCAGCACTTTGCAGGTGAATATAAACTGGACAATTCTCCAGTGGGTTGACACTTCTTCTCGCTCATCATCATACGGATTTCAAGCACGATGCAAACATATACGTTGGAAACGGACAACGAGTGAAGAATCCCATTTAAACGAGAGTATATTCATTAGACTTTAAACCAGTCCTAATTAAGTCGACACACAGAATGTCAAAACTCCAAGTAAAAGATCTTATAACCCATTCGATTTTCTCACCCTCCTTCCTCAGTTTGGGCGTATTCCAGTCCTTCGTACTGGTGATGCTGCCATATATGTATAATTGAACTATAATTAATTAATCGTTTGGTGAATAAAGGCATCCCATGTGATAATTAATTGTGAATAGTTCAGTCAACTATTACCCGGCCCAGTCATCTGTGAATTGGCTTCTCAATCGCTGTAGGGGCCAACATGGCTGGCATGATATCTATAAGCACAGCTAGCAATTTAGTTACATTTCACCTTCAACTACTCTACATTTTCCCTTCAGGTTTAGAGAAATTTGTTTATAGCAATAACCCACAGAACTGGTTACATGAAATACCTAGCTAGCTAGCTAGCTAGGGCTGCCTTTTAAGCTGTTTGCCTCAGCTACAAAAAAGAAACTGATATATTACCTCCGTCTTAACTATAAAATCTCGTTAATTACAAACGAGGTCTTATAATTAAAATCGGAGATGGTATATTATATCCACAACATTAAACCAAGTAGGTATATCCTTTGCATGGTCGCATGTGGGATAGTCGCAGTAGCTTTCATAAAGGGTCCACAAAATCATTTAATCATAAGGAGGGTGAAGAATTCACGAAAGGTTTTTGCCATATATTATACGTACTCTACCCTCTAGCAGCTAGCTACATTATTATTATTCACGGGGGCCAAACATGGACTATATTCTTTTTCTACTTTTGAGCCATCATAAGAGCAACGAGTCCAACAGAGTTGTTACATAATAGATACCATAATTGAAAAGAAATAAAGAAGGAAGAGACACGTAGTGGTTAATTATGTCCAAACCTTGGTTAAAAATTTAGATATAAAGCCATACATATAACAAAAAAAGGGGTATGGCGACGTTTAGTCAAATCATCTGCACGCATGTGTGGTTCTTATGGAGAAATCATGAGTGAGATTAGGCGTGAGCAAAAGGCCATCACATATAAATGATGATAGGGTTTGATGGATGGAGGGTCCCAATCTGTAATAATGGTTGGGGTGTGGAGGGACTTTTTCTTAGCAAATTGGGTAGCTTAGCTAGCTTGGAGGGGACCATATGGCTCCCTTTATGCCCAACCCCCTTTCTTTTATATCTGCCTCTTCACTTTAAAACAGCTTCCACGATTTTAGCTATCTTCCATATTTGGGTCACAGCTCCTAGATTCTCTCCATGTTTTGTGTTCTTTAGAAGGACTGTATCATAGTTTGCTATGTCTGTGAATTTTGCAAGGACGACGAAGAATATATACCAGTGAAGTTGCTGGATGCTGATATATATATATATATATTGTCTAGCCTTAAAGCAATACGTGTTTTTTGGTGCAAGCAAGCTATTAATTGAAAAGAATGAGACATTCTCTGGTCAGCCAAACTTTATTTTTTGACGAGTTACTTTTGATTGAGACGATGACACCCCACTAGTTGATTAATACTTTAACTCTGTAGTCGTGTTTCATTCATTTGTTTCACGCCAGCTAAAGGGTTGAGAGGCGACTTCATCTTTCCAAATGAAAGCTACACACACACACCCACACACACATATAGCCTCTGAAATCTATATCATGGATGATCTAGAGGCTAGAGTTCGGACGATCACATGCATGCAGGACCCCTCCCTCATCCCTTGGCCGGAACTTTTGTTTTTGGCGTCTTATGAAAGAAAAATAAAGTCTTATAATATTGATATCACAACAGTCTTCCGAATTTGATCCCTACAGCGTTCAAGTTGATAGAAAAGGACTCCAGAGAAAATGGCCACCCGACAGTGAGAGGTTCAACTAGTCTTTTCCTGCTTTTCTGAGGAGCTTGATATTACCAGTCGTTTAGTAGCTTTGATAAAATGCCAGGGGAATGGGATGCTGGCACTGGTAAAATGGAGCACTCAAATAAATTCATCCATACACAGAACAATTGCTTTCCTTTTTTCATTCGAAGGAAGTTAATTCGCAGTTTCAAATCTGAAATAACCCTTGTCTGACCATGATTATACCATATTTAATGATTAAGCTTTGAAGCTGTTTTGATTGTCCAGAGAAGATGGCTTTGAATCTGTTTCTTTCTTTCTTTCTTTCTTTTTTTTTGGGTAAACAAGAGGGCTAGAGCCCAAACAACTAGAGCAGACTAATAGAGACTAGATCCCAGGCACTCAGCATCAAACAAGGAGATCAAATGAGGAGGACAGGTATCCAAAAGAGAAGAGTTAGATAAACCTTCCTTGGCCAAGGGATCTGCAAGATGATTTTGATACGTTGGTATGTGTTGAATTTCAAGGTCCCAGGCACACCTCATTAACTCTCTTATCTGCAGAAAAAGTAAGCTCTCTGAGTTGCTACAGTGCTTCTTCTTCAACATATCAATTAAACTCTTTGAATCTGATTCTGAAATGACCTTCGTGAGGCCAAAATCCCAAGCCAGTTTGAGACCCTTGAAAATAGCTCATTCGTCAGCCTCAAAAGCAGTACGATCCCCGAGAAAATGGGAGAACCACGCTATCCAGATACCTCTAAAATCCCAAGCGAGTCTGAATCTGCTTCTGTTTCTTTGTTCTTCGACCCTTTTGTTTTGGAAGAATGCTTGTCGAGATCTTCCTATTTCATTTTCTTCGCCCATGGCCCAAACTCAGCCCGTGCACTCGACAAACGCAGTGATTATTATCGACAGAGCCTTGTCCAATGCGAGGGCTCTAACAGCCATCATCGGGCCTGTCATAATTGAGTTGATAAATCGGCCCAAAATCGAACTACATGAGTCAACCAAAAGAATCAAGACTGGACCTCCAAACCAAAATCAAATAGAATGAAAACAGCGAGATTTTGAGAGTTTTGGATCAACATCTCTTACTTCCAAGCCATATTGTTGTCTTACTTCCACCAGCGGTGGGCGGCCAAAAAAAAAAAAAGGTCGTGTTGATAAAGTTTTTTGATGCAATGTTGTGTTAATAGTAATAAATTAACTAACAAGGGGTAGATCTAATCCTTCATAACATAATGAATTAAGATTTGAATTCTCACTAAGAAAGGTATCAATATCTAGTGTCTAATAGTATCTTAAATATGATTGTCTCGGATACCTATACTTTAAAAAAAGGGGGGAACTCATTTGGAAGTCCTTGTAATTTGCTCTCGTTTTGAATCAGGTCCCGAGGTTTTTGTCCTTTTTATTAACTCCTTTAATTATGCACTGTGATATCTGTTAATGCTTCTCCTTCAAAACTGTTCAACTGGAATGAATGGACCTTTTATTGCTGTCAGAGAGAACTAAGGTTGCAGACAGCTGGATAATTTTGACAATGTGGACTCGTCTCCTATCTCAACGTGGAAGATTTGAGAGTATTATAGAGGCTCGCTTCATCACACGGGGTCTGATTCACTGAGGGCCTTGGACCTCTATTCCACTAAGATTCATAACGGGCACAGTTCTATTGCAAATGAAAATTGATCCTTAGTCTTAAATAATTGAATTGAATCCACATCATCATAATCACACAGCACCATGTCTTTGCACTAATTTCTACGTTTCATAGTTAAACTATATCTTTGCCGTGAATCTTCAAGTACGTGGTAAGAATTTTTCATAGCACGGTGTTTTTCCTAGAATTACTTAGTCTCAATAGCACCTTGTTCATAATAGGTGTCCCAAAAGAGCCCCTCCAAGTAGAGCTGGGAATCAGGGCCGGCCCTTCAGGGCTGGCAGGCTTAAAAGGGCCAGCCCTCCAGGGCTGAAATTTTAAAAATACCCCAATTTGCTAGGCCCGGCCCTTAAGCTACAAGGCCAGGACTGGCCCGCGGACTTTTGGCCCGTTTAAGAAAAAATACTATTTTTTATATTTATCATATTTTTTTAATAAAAATATAAAAATAAACTAATGAAATCATTAATAAAAGACATAAATATGAATAAAATTAAGTCACAAATATAAAACATTATCATATATAAATATTCATCAACATCTAAGAACATCTAAAACATTCATTAACAAGATAACAACATCTAAAAGTTTTATCTATAATGCAATTGTGCAATAAATAAACACTATCATTAATCTTTTGAAACTTCATCATCACTATAATTAATTATTTTTCTTCATAAGTATGCTTTTCTTTCGTAACAAAAATATCAAGTTTTTCTTCTTTATAAGAATTTTATTTTTAAATTTTGCAATCTAACTATTATTTTACTTTAATGTGAGAAACATTGTTGTTGAAACTCATGAATTTCTAATTCAAATTATAGAATCACAAGTTATATAAGTATAAAAATATTCCATTATCAAATATATATATAGTTTAAAAATATCAACGCATATAATATAAATCAAATCATTATTAAAGTCCAAATTAACCCATTTTTTAAAAATTTAATTGGATAAATTATTGTCTAAAACTAAATTTAATTTTAAAATGATAATAATAACTAAATATTTGAAATATTATTAACAATATAAAAAATTAATAACATTAATATTATATAAAAAAATTTAAAAATAAAAAAATTATAAAAGGGCTTAAAAGGGCTGGCTCTTTTAAGTCCTCGGCCCTCCAGGGCTTATTTCTCATTTTAAGAGAAAAATATCAAGCCCGGTCCTCATAATTTTAGGGCCTAAAAGGGTCGGCCCGACAGACTCGACTCGTTTTCCCGGCTCTACCTCCAAGTGCTTGCTTTCCCTCTAATCTTTGATATTCCTGCCGCATCTCAGTTCTCTCTAACAGCAATCAAGGGTCCGTTCATTCTAGTTGAACGGTTTTGAAGGAGAAGGATTAACGAATATCACGGTGCAAACTTAAAGGAGCTAATAAAAAAGAATAAAACCTTAAGGACCTGGTTCAAAATAGGGCAAATTATAAGGACTCCCAAATTAGTTTTTCCAAAAAAAAAAAACAATAAATCAATAACAAACATCTTTCCGACCCAAAAAGGGGAACAACCAAACACGCATTTTTTTGGGCCTAGTTGACCCATGCATAATTTAATGGTCACCACCTTTTAATTAAATACTTAACTGAGGACATCCTCTCAGATCTCAGTTGGGTGGTGGCTTGAAAAATGCTCCTTTCGGTGCATAAGCCTTATATATGATGCATTTTATAAACTTTAATTTAAATTTACTTTAATATTTATTTTTTTTATTTTTTCCCTTCATTATTTATTTACTTCCTTTTGCCACACACTTGTTTATTATATTTTTTCATAATTTTTTTTCTCATTTATTATAAGAATATGTTTGAAGACAAAAGTATACTTCTCACCTATACACTGCTTTTAACTAATTTTTTATTCTACGTAAATTAGTTATTTGAAAATTATAATAAGAATTAGATATAGTATTGACCATTAAATTTTAATACAACAATATTAAAGTATGGATTTTTATTCACTTTCTTAAAGAAAAAATATAATTTCTCCTCAATACCATTATATTATGATCTATTTGTTCATATTTTTGCATCAAAGCTCAATCAATACATTTTTAATTAAGAGGATCAAAATTACTTCATCCTATTGAGATATTCTGAATTCAACTGCTCTAGACTTGATGGTGAAAAAAGCACAAAATTTTGACAAGAAAATATTAAGATGTACTTTTGTATACTTGAGTTCTTTTTTATTTTTTTTGCCGGCGAGTTCAAATTTGGGAAAATTACAAATAAAGACTCCCCAATATATAAAATGGCAATCAGGGACTCTGAATTTGAGAAATTGCTCACAAGGACCCGGTCCTAATTTGCAATTATGAAATCATGGCCAGATTACCAAAATACCCCTCTTTAATTTTTTTTTTTCAAAAAACAACACTACTGCCTCGCCGGAATCTGGCCGTCGGCGCCGGAGCTCTGCCACCTTGGCTGCCAGCCGCCGGAGCTCTGATGCCAGCGGCCGGATTCCGGCCATTGCCGGCGGCCTTCCTTTGTTTTTTTTTTGAAACTGTTTTTTTTTTAAATTGGGGGGAAGTGAGGTTGGGGGGATTTGATCCCCCAACCTAATGCTTCCCAAAATTAGGAATGACTATTGAGCCAACAAATTTTTGCTAACATTATAATACAAAAAAAAAAAAGTTAACTCATTTACTCTTGTTTCAGGTGATAACAATAATACATTTGAAAATAACAAGTTCTGATTATAAAATAACAAGTCTGGGATTAAAATTTAACAACACGTTTTTTTTATAACAACACACTCTGTTGCAGGTGATAACAACAATACATTTGAAAATAACAAGTTCTGATTATAAAATAACAAGTCTGGGATTAAAGTTTAACAACACGTTTTTTTTATAACAACACACTCTATTTCAGGTGATAACAACAATACATTTGGAAATAACAAATTTTGATTATAAAATAACTAGTTTGAAATTAAAATTTAATAGCACCTTTTTTTTTTTTTATATAACAACACATTTTATTCCAAGTGATAACAACAATACATTTGAAAATAACAAGTTCTGATTATAAAATAAGAAATCTGAAATTAAAATTTAACAACACGTTTTTTATAACAATTAATTATCTTATACTTTTGAAAAATAAATTATTTATAACTTATAAAAAGTATTTTAAATCTATTTAATTTGCTAAAAAAATAATTTTTATCTCCAATTTATAATCAGAACTTGAAGTGTAATTTATTATAGATTAAAAATACTTTTTTATTTTTCAAATTTATAAATAAGATTTAGGGAAAATGACAACACACTTTTTTAATTTTTTTTAAAATTTTTAATCTATATATCTATACAACTCATTATAAATCAAACTACTTCTTATAAATTATAAATAGTACAATTTATTGTAGATTAAAAATACTTTTTGATTGCTTAAATTTATAAATGAAATTTATCTCTAATTTATAATTAAAAATATTATTTTATTCTTTAAATATAAAAACTATTTTTAATATTTAAAGAATGAAATAATACATTATACTATAATATTTAAATACTTAATAATAAATTTTAATATTTAAAGAATGAAATAATATAAAAATTTATACTGTGATTTATAGATTAAAAATACTTAATTATAAATGCTTTATAATTTATAAGAAGTAGTTTGATTTATAATGAGTTGTATAGATATATAGATTAAAAAGTATTTTTTAGAAAAAATAAATATATTAAAAATATTTTTATAAGTTATAAATAATTTATTTTCCAAAATCATAATATAAATAATTTTCTAAAAAAACGTGTTGTTAAATTTTATTCTCAGACTTGTTATTTTATAATCAGAACTTGTTATTTTCAAATGTATTGTTGTTATCACCTGCAACAGAGTGTGTTGTTTTAAAAAAAACGTGTTGTTAAATTTTAATCCCAGACTTGTTATTTTATAATCAGAACTTGTTATTTTCAAATGTATTGTTGTTATCACCTGCAACAGAGTGTGTTGTTATAAAAAAAACGTATTGTTAAATTTTAATCCCAGACTTGTTATTTTCAAATGTATTATTGTTATCACCTGGAATAAGAGTAAATGAATTAACTTATATTTTTTTTTGTATTATAATGTTAGTAAAAATTTGTTGGCTCAATGGTCATTCCTAATTTTGGGAAGCATTAGGTTGGGGGATTAAATCCCCTCAACCTCACTTCCCCCCAATTTTTTTTAAAAAAAAACAGTTTCAAAAAAAAAAAACAAAGGAAGGCCGCCGGCAATGGCCGGAATCTGGCCGCCGGCATCGGAGCTTTGGCGGCTGGCAGCTGAGGTGGCGGAGCTCCGGCGCTGACGGCCAGATTCCGGCGAGGCAGTGGTGTTCTTTTTTGGAAAAAAAAATTAAAGAGGGGTATTTTGGTAATTTGGACCATGATTTCATAATTGCAAATTGGGATCGGGTTATTGTGAGCAATTTCTCAAATTCAGGGTCCCTGATTGCTATTTTATATATTGGGATCTTTATTTGCAATTTTTCCTTCAAATTTCACGCATTACACAATTACCACAAGAGGTTTTTAGCATCACTAACATGCTTATGAATATTTAATATTATTACTTTATTTTTTTCGGTGAAATACTTTACTTCTAATCACATGAATTTATTTTCATTGAAAAATTGAGTTATGATTAAATTCCAGGTCAAAAAAAATTATGATTAAATTAATGTTAAGAAACTATGTCGTATTTTGCCAGAAGTATACTGAGTTAAGTGTTTCTATTTTATAAGCCCTTCTATATTTTCCAAGCACTTAGCAGCAGAACTCATCTTTTCCTTGAGGAGAGGGGCAAGCCAAAAAGTAAAAAAAAAAAAGGGGCATGGGCGGATGGGATCATCATGACCGGTCAGATCTACATTTAAGACATACGTGGCGCAATTGAACTGGCTAACGCAGGAACCGCACCCAATCGTAACCGGAGAAAATCTCCCAGAGCTCTTTCTAGTTGCGACTACTCTTTCAGCCTACTTGTTCTTGTTCTTGTAACTCTCCCCGACAACGGACATAACAACAGCCATTTGAAAGGGCACAACCTTCGTCTTCAGATCTAGCCCCCCCCCCCCCCATCTCCGATCTCGAACGCCATGGCGTTTTTGAGATCGCTTGCCTTCCCTACGCTGGTGTTTGCTGCAATTCTTCTGCTCCTTATCCATGGCGCTCACTGTTTCTATCTCCCCGGCGTTGCTCCACAGGACTTCGAACAGGTCGGCTTCATTTCTCTTTCACACACACATCCTGTTTCTTTGAATCGCTTATTTATTTGTTCCCAGTTGCTTGCGAACTTTCTGATCCGTGATAAAAATCCTCAAATACGGGATCTGTGTTCGAGACTGATACTAGGTTTATCTGAATTGACCGTCTCTATGATTGACTTCCGCTGGACAACATGAGTGAGCTGGTCGATCCAGCTCTATCTTTTCTGCGTTGATGCTTTGTCTGATATCCAATATTTATTCTGCATTCATCCGGTGGCAATTTAGCAAACATCACACTATTGGTTTTTTTTTTTTTTTTTAAATAGATTCTCATTTTAAGCATCAAGGATCTATTGGATCTAATTCTCGTTCCATGGTTTTTGCTGAGGAGTCGAGTGTATTTAGAACTTTTGATGTAAAAGAGTAGAAATGTGTCCTTGAAAGACTCCGGGAATACTAAGATACCCAACCATGTAACCTATTTTCTCTCGCTGTCTTTCTATAATTATCTAGAGAGACAATGGATATTTGAATAGTCAGAAAAGATGTGAATTAGTTTGATGCAAGCAACTAAACATCGGGAGTAATAAAATAGTTTGGTGATAATACTTTTATTTTATCGCGTTAATGGGAGTAAAACTGTACAAGGTTTACAAATTTTGTTTTATGCGACAAACAATAATCATACTGCCTCGGAATTATTGATAATGACATAGATTTGAAACACTACAAAGGCCATGACGCAATAAGTAAATACAATTTGAAATGTCATACTGCATCTGATATGAGCATCGGGTGTTCATCGGACATAGTATGATAGGCTCCGTTCTTATAGTATTAGTGCTTCCTTCTTTAAGCCAATTAATGGACTTTCCAGAGTACCCGGGTAATTATGATATCTATACTGAATACCCGATACTTGTGCTCTGTCATTTCAAAGATATTTTCATGATTTCTTTTTTACTTTTCAGTTTTCGCTGAAAACCACCATGTCTGCTGTATCTTTTGTTGTAAAATGTAAAAAACGTGATACAGTCTGTGGGTGTGATCTATGCCTTTTTGCAACGCGCTTGTGCTCTGGTCAAATTAATGAACCACCTGTTTATTTCATATCAGAGTGACGGACAATTTATTTTTCTTTGCTGCAGGGAGATACACTGCAAGTGAAAGTTAACAAATTAACATCAACGAAGACTCAACTCCCTTACTCATACTATTCACTTCCGTACTGTCGCCCTGATAAAATAAAGGACAGTGCAGAAAATCTTGGGGAAGTACTACGTGGTGACCGGATTGAAAATTCCCTTTATGTGGTCAGTTTTATATTATAATTAATAATTAATTCTGAAATGCTTATTTTATTAGGGACATCTGCTGATAGTGACTCAGTAACTTTTTGTAGTTTAAAATGCGTGAGCCACAAATGTGCAATATATTGTGTAAGCTGACGCTTGATGCCAAAACTGCAAAGGAGTTTAAAGAGAAGATTGATGACGAGTATCGGGTGAACATGTATGGCATGCCAATATATATATCTGTCTGCGTGTGATTGCAATTTTGATTATTATTTTTTTTAAAGAAGAAGTATCTTTTTCTTATAATGGTTCTCCCTATTAATTCACAGGATCCTAGATAATCTTCCTCTGGTTGTTCCCCTAAAGCGAATTGACCTGGATTCTACAGTTTATCAGCTTGGTTTCCACGTTGGACTCAAAGGCCAATATACTGGGGTATATTTTTGTTTCTTTAAATTTGAAGCAAAATGTCTCTTGTGAATGTCAATTATGTTGTTGCTTACTCTTTCTACATGCAGAGCAAGGAGGAGAAGTATTTCATCCACAACCATCTGGCATTTACCGTCAAGTATCATAAGGATTCACAGACTGAATCTGCCAGGATTGTCGGTTTTGAGGTTAAGCCATTCAGGTCCCACTTTTTGGCCCTGGCCACTCTGTTTTTTATTCCTTCTAATTCTAACTGGTTCATCTTTTGTGGCATGTAATGTGATGATTTTCTAATTCCGAGTGTTGATGTGCAGTGTTAAACATGAATTCGAAGGAAAATGGGATGAGAAGAAGACCCGTTTGACAACCTGTGATCCTCACACTAAACGCACAGTTGTCAACTCCAACACTCCTCAAGAAGTCGAGGAGAACAAGGAAATTATATTCACATATGATGTTGAATTCCAGGTGAGGTTAAGGAAGTGATAGCATGGCACCTGCGTACTTTTTTCTCTCTCTAGAATGTCCCGTTGCTTACTTTAGTATATAAGGTAAAGCCTTTGGTTGGAGAAGCTCACGCATTTCCTTTGCGGGCTGGATTTGTCAGTGTTATTTTAGCTTTTATTCTATTGTCTTCTCATCAATAACTCTCTCATATGTAACCAAGTTTTGTTCTCATATTTCTTCCACCTATAATTGTTGTTACTGCTTTCAGGACAAGATGTTTACTCGTGTCTTGTTCTCATGATCTGCTTTTATCCTTTGTTGCTTTTAGCCAAGTGACGTGAAGTGGGCTTCGCGGTGGGATACTTATCTGCTTATGACTGACGACCAAATTCACTGGTTCTCTATTGTGAACTCATTGATGATTGTTCTCTTCCTCTCGGGAATGGTGGCGATGATAATGCTTAGAACACTTTACCGTGACATATCAAAATACAATGAGCTTGAGACACAAGAGGAAGCCCAAGAAGAGACTGGTTGGAAGCTTGTCCACGGGGATGTGTTTAGACCCCCTAACCACTCTGATCTGCTCTGTGTTTATGTTGGAACTGGCGTTCAATTTTTCGGGATGATATTAGTGACCATGATATTTGCCATCCTTGGTTTCCTCTCTCCTTCAAACCGGGGTGCACTGATGACAGCTATGCTTTTGCTTTGGGTTTTCATGGGGCTCTTTGCTGGTTACTCTTCTTCTCGCTTGTATAAGATGTTCAAAGGATCAGAGTGGAAGAAAATTGCCCTCAGGACTGCAATCATGTTCCCAGCAACTGTCTCTGCAATTTTCTTTGTGTTGAACGCTCTCATATGGGGTCAAAAATCATCTGGAGCTGTTCCTTTTGGTACCATGTTTGCTTTGATCTTTTTATGGTTTGGGATCTCGGTTCCACTTGTTTTTGTGGGTAGCTATGTTGGATTCAAGAAGCCTGCTATTGAGAGTCCCGTGAAGACGAACAAAATCCCAAGGCAGATTCCTGAGCAGGCTTGGTACATGAACCCAGCCTTTTCAGTTCTGATCGGAGGAATACTCCCATTTGGAGCCGTTTTCATTGAGCTTTTCTTTATTCTCACCTCGATCTGGTTGAATCAGTTTTACTACATCTTCGGGTTCCTCTTTTTGGTCTTCATCATCCTCCTTGTCACTTGTGCAGAAATAACCGTTGTGCTTTGCTACTTCCAGTTGTGCAGTGAGGATTACCTGTGGTGGTGGCGGTCATACCTCACATCTGGATCTTCTGCGCTTTACCTCTTCCTTTATGCCACATTTTACTTCTTCACAAAGCTTGAAATCACAAAGATGGTGTCTGCCATATTGTACTTCGGTTACATGCTTATAGCTTCTTATGCATTTTTCGTGCTAACCGGCACCATCGGATTCTATGCCTGCTTTTGGTTCACAAGGCTTATCTACTCCTCGGTGAAAATTGATTAGTTACAGTAGCTGGTTCTGGTTGAATATACTTGGAAGATGGAAGAAATGTTATGCAAGGTTTTGATCAGGTACTTAAGGATTTAAAATTCAGCTCCCGTCATGCTCAGATGTAACCTATTTTCTGTACAATTTTGAACTGAGGACTGCACATGTTTTTTACCCCCCATTTCATTTCCCAGCCAAAATTCTTAATGTAGGATTCTTCGCAAGTATAGCTCGTGTTTACGGTCATTCTTGGGAGAATCAGAAGATTTCCGTCGAAGATGATGTTTTATGATTAAAAGATGTATCCTAACAATTATAATATCGTCAAACCGCATGAGTCGTGCATCTCGGACTCGTCGGATTATGCCCGAGTCGTATTGCGAATGAAAAGTTAACATTAAGCTTTGCTCTTGACAATAGCTTTCCGAGGAAGCGTGCCATATTTCAGGCATTTTTTTTCATAGGCCAATCGTGGGGCACCTCAGGTGTACTATTGAACGCAAGATTTGATATTAATGCAAGCTTGTATAGTTCGCCTTAAATCGGAGGATAGATCGGGATTCCAGTTAGCTGGATCCGTTCACCTCTGAGGAGGAGTACTTTTCGTTCTTTGCGAGAAAATAAAGGATGATTAAAATACAGCGCATATAACCCACACCAGGACACTAATGATGCGGTTGATATCATGAAAAAAAAAAAACAACTGGGCGACATCGAGTTTTCTAGCATTGCATGCTTGAAACAAGGCGTATTCATTCAATTTTTACCAGCTTTCTAACACTGACTAGTGACTAGTCCTCCTTGGTCCAAAAAAAAAAAACAACACTGACTTGTCCTGAGCTGAACTCAAACTGAACTTCCCAGACAGAGTCTATTCAGATCCCGCAACTCCAACGGAAGCCCTTGCAACATCCTCAGCACTGGCTTCGGGACTCTTCTTGATGGATAAAACCGAGTATCCTATGGCGGCTGCGAGAAGTAATCCGACTGCGGTCACTGTGGCGCCGGTGCTGAAGGAAAAAAGCCGTCCTCGGTTAAGAAGCCCCGTGGGGCTGTAACCGGGGGGACTCACTCTGTGCGCGTCTACTCGTTTCTTCCATTCTTCCTCTCTCCCACCCATTGAATACCTCCTCCACTTCCGTCTTGCCGGTTTGCCTTGTAACGAGAACTGAAGCACCTAATTAGCTAATAGAGAGAGGGAAAGGGGTGGCACCTGAAAGCATTTTGCCACGTCAACGAGAAAGTGCATCTGTCACCCACCCGTGGTTGCCAGCCGTCACCCTCTCAAGCATTTGGATCGTCTCTCAGACTTGTTTTCTCATCCGGTGGAAGAGTAAAATTATAGAAGGAAACAAATTTAAACAATCACATATTTTCGAAACGCCGAAAAACAATGGTATTTTCGCGTTCGAAACGAGGGAGAAAATTTGCGGTTAAAAAAAAGCGCCCAAAGGGACAAAGACCAGTCGAACAGACAAGGTATGATCTGCCCTTTATAACATTTTAGACCGTTGTTCCACTGCAAGGGCATTAAGGAGTAATAGGCACAAAAAGCCTCTGGCCCACAAATCAGGCTTTTCTTCTGCCACTTCCCCAAGTCTCAACGGCTAGTTTCTACTTTCTTTGTCCCTCTCCCATCAGTATAAATAATCCCCAACGTCTAAACCCTTATGCAACCGAAGCCCTCATCTGCCCCGTCTCTGAATTACCTGCTGTTGTTGAACCAGGAAGAAGGATTTCGCTCCTCTGCTTCTTTTCTATCTCTCATCAGAATCCATGGCTGGTTCTTCAAGAGCTGCCTCGGTTTCCCTTTACATCGCATTCCTTCTCTTCGGCTTCTCTGCGGCTAAGGAAGTCTTGATCGGAGGCAAGAACGATGCGTGGAAGATACCATCCTCTGAATCAGACTCCCTCAACAAATGGGCCGAAAGATCTCGTTTCCAAGTCGGCGATTATCTCGGTAACTACTTATATCATACCTTAGTTTCTGCTTTCTGCACTGAATCTCCACGCGCAAAATCACTGATTATTCTTTCTCCTTGATTATTTTCTTGCTCAGTCTGGAAATATGATGGTGGGAAAGACTCGGTCTTGCAAGTGAGCAGGGAAGATTATGGTGACTGCAGCACCGCCAATCCCATCAAGGAGTACAATGACGGAAACACCAAGGTGAAGCTCGACCGCCCTGGGCCATTCTACTTCATTAGCGGGGCTAAGGGACACTGTGAGGAGGGCCAGAAGCTCATTGTGGTGGTTATCACTCCCAAGCGTAGGTTTACTGGTATTTCTCCGGCACTTGCCCCGGCTCCAGCCCCGACGGATTTTGAAGGCCCAGCTGTAGCTCCCACTAGCAGCGCCTCAGCTTTAAAAGGTGGCCTCGCGGCAGTTCTGGGATTACTGACCATTTGGGCTTTCTGATGTGAACGCCTATTCTTTTTACATCTCTATTATGTATAAGATTGTCAGAACGAAGCATATTCATTATTACCATTGTTGTTATAATTATTATTCTTTTTTTGGGGATTTTTCATATGTATGTAAAAGTTTACTTTTAGATTTTTCATATTTTTTTAATACATATCCCAACGGAAGTGATGAGAAATTCTTACAAAGTAGTAGTACCTTGGTCGTCTTCGCCTTTACACCATTAAATTACAGGAGAAAAATATAGTTGTCCATAATAATATAAAAATCTAAAGAGAATAATGAAACAGAAAATTGAATTAATCTCTACTTCAACCATCGTTAAGCCCTTGTGGCATTCCTAAACTTTGGGCAAGACTGCTCATCCTCTCCTTCATGGCCTGCAAAGATCAATAAGGTCAGATTGAGTCAAAACTTCCCGCTCGTTTTCTACAAAAAGAAGGCAGGCAAACAATGTCAGGACTCAAATCTCTCACCTGGACGCTTCTTTGATGAGCATCTTTGTAAGCTTCAGTAACCAGAAGAGAGAGTTTCTGCAATAATAATAATAATGACGACTCATGTTTCCACTTTAATGGAAATGATTCTACATCATGCTTCAAAAAATTTCCAAGAAGGTTTGAATACGTACGTCAGCTCCTAGTTCCATCGCCGCTTCCGTAATCTCAATGCGAACAGGTTGCTGGTTGCCAGAAAGAGTTGCCTACAAAGATGTCAATAGCTTCTTTCACTTGATATCCGATTTTGCTTTCAACGAATAGCTTTTGAGCCTTATTAGTAATAGTAAGTCTAATCTCAATTAAATTACAATACCTTTATGAGTTCACCTTCACAATAACCATCAAACTCTGATCTGAAAGGACAGGAGAAAACAATTAAGTCATGAAATCAACCCAGAAAAAGTGAAAATACCATGAAAGCTTCACCAAATAAAAAAAAAAAAAAAATAGATCTTACGCAGCAAGTTCTTTCTGAACACGCACTGCTTCCACTTGAACTACCATTTGAGCTTTCTTAACCGTGTCATATAGATTCTGCATATTACCCAGCATCCCTGACTATATCCAGTTCCCATTGAGTCAAAATATGATGCAAGGCTCCAGACGGCAGACTTCGTCAGTAGAATTCCATTAGATTCATCATAACAGTTAAGACTTCTCTAGTTCATGCTCCAACTACAGAGGGTAGGTGGCATAATCGCCTTTGATTGCAACGTCTTCCTAATCTAAAAGAATCAGAAGTGATCCTAATACCACGGACCCTATCGCACCAAACCCCAAATCTCTAGGTTAAGAAAATTTAATCATATAAAATCACTAAAATATCAGTCTTATCATTTAACACTCAATTTAACACTCATCTGTATCTGTCCTCATCCATGACCTTCAAATTTCATTATTTCTCACATTTTTAAGTTTATTAAGACTATTCACAATTCCAGTTAACCTAATACTTCCAAAGAGATAGTTGGAAGATAGTTAAGGTGACAAAAGTGGGGACACAGGCAGTATATTGGAAAGGAATAAATATCGAATCGATACTCATAGCAGCTAGCACCACCAGTTCAGTATGGACGTTTATCAGATTTACCAAACTTTCTTCCCAAAAATATTCTAACGTATATGAGAACTTCAAAATCAAATAATAGGAATATCAAAACTATTAGACTTGACAGTGATTGATGGAGGGATGGAATTCAATCTAGAACAAGCTAGACAGCTTTATGTCCGGGTCACAGTTGCTTTTTCATGTTGAAAAAAAAAAAAAAGTAAAAGACGTCAAGTATTGATTGGTTGGATTAAGAATATAAAATTAAGCAACGCTGGATTAGGGGGGCACGGATGAGATAAAATGCTTAGATATAGGGGAAAGGTCAGCAAGGAGTTAATTTGACCTTTGACGCGGCATCATCATCCTTTTTGCTGTTGTCCTTGTTTCCTCCAAATAAGCCATATACTTGGAAAGATCGCAAGGCCTTCCCAGTCTTCTTTCTAGGCCATGATATGGCTGAGTATCTTTGAGGACTGGCATACGAGTTTACGTCACCTAAATGAAGAACTAAATTGTAATTACGCCATCACCTCTATACATGGATAACGAGACAGGAAAAATGTAATTATGCACAAAACGATTCCTAAGCTATTTGGTAAAAAGTAAAATAAATAAAATAAGAACTTCAAGATTAAGAACTTCCACAAAATTTGAAGGAAAGAGAACCAAAATGTGAGCAAACCAGGTCGGCTAGGAATATGCACTGACTGAAAAGCAGAGTTTGAACCCGAGAGAGCACTACAATAGCATAATAAAAAGACAATGGAAGACTATCTAATATTAGCCCCCTCTTTTACTGATCCTCACCGTACATATTCATTCATCTTTTAGCTACCATAACATTAACCTTCCCCTTAAGGGATGGTTCCTCATCAATTGAGGGGCCGGGAGCCCAACTCAGGAAGGAAAAGTGGATGGGAACAAAACCTAAAAGAGGAAATAGCAACTAATCCCCCCATTCAGCCATGGAAAGAAAGAGGTTCACAAGTTTAAAGACACATGGTAAAAGAATCGACAGAGTAAATGCACGGTTTGGAGGGGGAAAATAAACCAGGATATTAAAGTAATGACAGCGGAAGACCACCAAACCATAAAGAAAGTCAAATTTGACACAGTGTGCAAACTAGAAGGATAATTTTAAAAGAAAATCGATTTAGCAAAAACTTCTAGCATTAGCAAAGGATAATGAGCAAGTATAAAAAGCTTCAATTATGGATGGGGCTTCTAGTCCAGCTTTACGACAAACCCCAAAACTTGTTTTTATCATAACACAACCGTCCTATCCTACCTTACCGGTATCAGGAAGGGGGGGGGGGGACAATCGATGAGCTTGGAACGCATATGGAGGCCTAGGCTAACTCAACACAAGTTGAAACAAAATCAAGAAGGAACAATATTTATATCTTTTGAAAAAAAAAAAATCTTTGGTGGAAATTCAATAAAATAGCACGTTCAATTATTTTTACAATAAGCGAATTAAATCCTTCCAAGCTTAAATCGACAGGATCCATCACCAATTCCCAAAAGCTCCTCAAATAGCTTTGATTGTTAAACACCATGAGGGAAAGGGAGGAGGGGAGCAAGCATATAATGAAAAAGTTTCTCTAAAAAATCCATGCATTCTGACTACATTTAATGATTATTAAAGGCTAAGCACATAGGTTTCCATATTTATAAGAAGCATATGCCATTAATATGTTAAACCCAGTAGATGAAAATTAACATAGAAGAAAAAGTAACACACACAGGACCAGACAGCACCAGATTCAGAAAAGAGTACAGAAATTCTGAACAGCAAGAACGAAGATTTGGAGGTAGCCGCTAGGCAGAATAAATACTCCAAAAGCTTATCAACGAAGAAGAAAACAGGTAGAGAGTACGAGCTTACAGGAGAAGAGTGAATTTACAGGTAGCTTGAACGGGCGGCAGCTTGTTACCTGTGACGCAAAAGCTGTTGGGGTAGCCATATTTTGCAGCCTTGAATTGAACGCAAGGGAGACGGAAATGACGGTGCCCGAAAATTAATCCGAATTTTATTTCTTCATTCGAGCCATTCCAATTCGCAGTGTCAAGTTGACTTCTTTAACCCGATATTGAGGTGAATCAAGGAGAGCTTAAATAAATAACATTTTAATTTATTCTAATTTGATATTCATTTATATTTAACAACTTTATTGCTTATTATATCAACAAAAAATAATTGTTTTGGTAGCCAATAAAATGAAACTAATTTTCATTATAAATATGTTGTTTCTGGGCTTCATCACTCCAAAAATAAGTATATCCAGGGGCGCGTATTTACCATATTCATATTCATATTTACATGATTCACATTATCCACTTATTACAATGCTTGATAAAAAATATTCTTTTTCTAATTCTACTTTTATTTTTATTTTTTTGGGTGACAATTCTACTTTTAATATGATATAGGCCATCATCACATTTATAAATCGTAAACAATATGCTTGGTCTCATATGCCGTATAAAGGAGAAGACCCACATTCTAATTAAGTTTAACATTAACAGAATTTTAAAAAAAGCGATACAATTTTCTCTTTATTAAACTTGAAACAGTATTGCTGGATTAAATTTCAACACAGCAATATTTTTTAAAATTCAAAGTCCATCGAGCGATTCATAATCATCAGTATTGTTGACTAAATGCAAACTTGAAAAGGTTATCAATTTCAGCCCGCTTCCCTGTATTACCTGCCGCAGTGTCCGACGACCCATTCACAAAGAGGTGGTCGAGCGCTGTCACAGGGACACAAGTTTTGATAGTTGTTGGCCTTCTACCATTCTCCCACCTCATCGCAGAGCCACTAGAGACCATTCATATAATTTAATCACAACTGAAAATCAAGCATCAACATGATCATCTAAAATTGGAGCACATATATGGTTTAATATACTAACACAGCACGAAAGCATAGTAACCCCAGTCACGTGCAAGCATAGCTCTCAGAGAAGTTAATATTACAGCCTAACAGAGACAGCTAGAGCAAGATTTACATAATGCATGCCTCCTCCCTAGTACTGGATTTCGCATAGCATACTTGTGAAAACATGCCAACACGCCCCTTCTTTCTCCGGCTACTTAACAATAAGATGCCATTGAATCGCCAAGAAATGCTGAGGTCCAAAAGCAAGGCAAAGCAACAAGGCCAGCGCAGTTTTTGCCCTTAGTGACTTGCATAAGGATGATTGCCAGCACAGCTTCATTTTGTTCGTGCAAACTGAAAAGATTTAATTCCCAGCAAAAATAAATTCAGCCAACCATGTAATTGGTCAAGTTGGTTTTTGATGGCATAAAACTACAAACTCCATAAACTTATGAGCATATCCTTTTGCCTCATTCATCAATTACTAGACAACCATAAGTCCACAACAGCAAATGAAACCAACTAATATAGGCATGCATTGGTCATCTTTAGTCACGCCTCCCATAATTATAACGAGCAGTTGGGGATTTGTCACGCTATTAGGACATATAGGTGCTCTTCATTTGAAATTTGTGAGCAAGCAGAAAAGTAACAACACTTAAAGCTCACTATTTTCCAAATAAATAATCACACAAAGAAAGAGGATGATAGTATTGGATGATTTTCATATCCCCTTTTCTGTAATAAAATCACATCCTTCAAGGTTTACTACAGATTAAAGGACATATGAACAAACTAATATTCATATAACTCATCAATCTCAAACATCAAATGTAACAGACCGACAATATTCAACCTATCTTTGCCTCAGATTCAGAAGTCAGAAGCATAATTCTTTCACAGAAGCACGGGACAAGCTTGCCCTTTTTAACTTCAAAACTTGTGTGAGCATGAGAAGTTCTCGTATAAATAGATATCTGTACAAACACATTTATAGCTTTCCAGGAGATGGGTTTTTCTTTACTTTTCTCAATGCAGCTGAAGAAACACATCCCCTTTATTCACGTGCAGTTATATTTAATTACTTTATACATCTATCTCACAAATAATTGGCCAAAAAGGGGAAAAATCCACTTTTTGCATATTTTGCTAGAACTCGGTGGACATGACAGCAAAGAAATATATTTCACAGATTCTTATCTTCAGTTTTTAGTTAATTATTGCCCCCACAAGAAAGAGGCGACTCAAATCTCAATGGCCCATGACTTAAATTCTCTACTTCCAGTAGCATGCCTTGGTGCCTTAGGCACTGAAGTGAGGCGCCAGACGTGGCCAGGATCTCTTACCACGAGAGGTGCTGCCTTCATTCAGGCACTGTCAAGCCACGGCGTTATGTGCTTTTTTCATCAGCACAAGCATATACAACTAAGGCGCCTAAATATTGCTAGCTGGAAGGGTCAAATAAAAAAACCCAACCCCAAAATATAAAAATGCGGATTGAATAATAAAGGACAACATTATTAAAGATTTCACAAAAAAAAAAGGGACAACATTAAAGGGCCTCTGATAGCTAAAACTTCCAAATTAGAATGGGAGAAAAACACGATTATATTGAGAAGCAATTGATCGAGGTAAAATCAAGCTTTAATAATTGCATTTTGACACCAGATGGAAAAGAGTAAGGAGAATTACGGTTCAGGAACTCTTGGTTAAACATTTCCAATTTATGAAACCAAAAGCAAAGTTTGTAGTAGTTAATGGCATGGTATAGTGTACTTCATGGCACACACATCACCACAAGTATCGGGGCATGCAACCCTTCCAGAGTCGAAAAGTTTAAACGGCACAGCTTTGTGCACAGCGCACATGGGATGCACCAAATGAAAATATAGCTTCAATTTTGATGCAGGTTTGTTGCCCTCTAAATTTCTACTTTTTCCTCCCTCTTCTTTTTCAAGCTTCTTTCTCTGTATTTCCTCTGTTTCAAGACATCATCTAATGTCGGTACTCTTCCTTTCTCTTGTTTCTTCTAGCTTCCTTACTTCATCTAGAAAGAACTCAAACTTTTAAATTTTCAGCAAACCCCTCTGGGTTAGCTCTTGCATGTTACAAAGGAATCAGGATGGACATCTTTTCCATCTTCCTATAACTGTTGAAATTACTTAAACTTTGTGTATGAATCTAGTTTCTGATGTTGGATAATTGTGGGAGTTATTATGTAATGTTTTGAATACAAGTTTTTACATATATAGTTATTATATTTACAGCGTATTACTATTTTGGATTATATCAAACATTTATTTGAGCCACACTTCAGTATTGCAATGCAAAACACTTTGGACATAACTCCAAGAGCCCTAAATGGCAACGTGCATTGCATGCCACAGAGAGCTGAGTTCAATATGCTGTTGCTGTGGTTAGAATGTGGTTAACCATTGCTATTAGGAATATTTTTGCCAGGAGGTCCAAAATTGTAATTCTTCCAAGAAGGTAATTATCAGTTCCATACAGGGAAATTTGTTTTTATCTTTTAGACTTTGTACAGGTTCTTTACTATGAGGTGACTGATCAATAGCATAGGAGTCCGGCTCACAGGACATTTGGCAATCAATTTCCAAAATCCTATTGAGTTAACAATATTTGCTCCACCCCATGTTACTAAGAAATGTTTTACGGGAAAAAGCACCCTTTTATTGTATTCTAGTTTCTTCAATCTCAGTTTTAAATTTTTACATCCAGTAGGAAGCAGGTAGCCTCCAAATACACTAGCATTTAAGAGATAAGAGGTCCCGATTTAATAAGCAAGGTGAAATTTAGGAAGTTGAAAGGGAAGGAATCCAAGGATCAGGACAATTGGCTGATGGTTCAGCGTTCATTGTAACACAGATGAAGTAAATTAACACACCACATGAAAGATCAAAGCCGATTACTATATGGAAAGACAAAAAAATTGAGACATTAAATTTGAATGTCTAGAAGCAAACCACAAGAAACTCTACCAGAATTCAAGAGAATTAGTTCATAGGTTACTGATTGTCATCATCTGAGACGTCTATTGGTATTGGTCCCTTGATACTGCCAGCATTGTTACCAAGAATCTCTCGGGCTGCTTTCTCAAGAAACTCTTTGGCAGCAGCTTGAACGGACTGCTTTTCCGAAGATTGAAACTTCCTCTTTTGACCACTCCGCTCCTGATTATTCATCCTTGGCCTCTCCCCTCTACTCAAACTCCTCATATTTTGCCTCTGCTCTGCACAAAATAAAGACATTCTTATCAATATCAGATCAACTTAGGTGGGACACAGATAGATGGCCCTTGAGAAAAAGACTTGACAACACACCTGGAGTAAGATCAGGCAGAGAGTGCTCAATAAAACGGGTAGCAGCCTGATGATTCAAGGTGGCAGAAGGTCGTAGTGGAGCTTCACAATCAACAACGAAATTATTCAACTAAATTCCAAAGAATAACAAGCACGGCAGAAAACAGTGCTATTGTAAACTGGAACTCTTCCAATAAAGTAGAAAGATCTAATGCATAACTTGCTTTCCATCACAAAATGGAAATTGCACCATGTTTCATTTTCATTTTGAAGTGAAGTCTCAACACACATAACAAATAAGTGCATTCTTCAAAGCAAAGAAAAAGAAACAATAATTGTACCTTTACTCAAATCTTCAATTCGACTTAGTTTGTCTTCGTATAAACTTAACCTATCCTGAGAATCAAGGTTAATTACTTTAAGCGAGCTAAAAACTTAAAGGCTGAAAGAAATCACACATAAACTTTCAAACCATGATTTAATTATCAATGGCTATACGCACAACAAAATAAGCAAGTAATAACGAGTGCTAGAGATAGTTATTGGTGATATGCTGTGGGCATGGCATGACACAGCAGCCAAAAGACACCTTTAAGGTGCTAGACCTCAAAAACACCGTTATTAAGAGACACAAAAGAGGCGCATAACCAAGTGAAATAAAGCTATGAGATAAGGGGGAAAATAGTTATAAAAAAAAATAGTAAAGGCCATTTGAATAAGGGGAAGAGGCAGTGAATGAGTTGTGAGCCTTAATTTTGCGCCGTGCACATTCTTCTTTCTTCTATCCACATCCGAGCAGCAGAAACGACTGAGGAGAAGAAAGAGATTTAGTGAATAAGTTATGAGCCTTGAACTCTTGAAGTTCCATCCCCAGTGTCCTAAAAGCTAACAGCCTAAATAAATTTTTAAAGGTGAAACTAGATTTTATTTCCTCTGGCGTTGCTCGGGTAGATTTTTTTTTCAATTATTAAATTTATACATAAGTAGTCCTAAAAGAATTATAGAAAGTACCGTAAACTATTACGTCATAAAATCTGTTATGGATAAAATGAATAGGCATATGAAATGCATAAATTCCTAAGATGAAAGAAATGAATTGAGTTTTGATAAAGAACAAAATCTAATATCAAGAATGAAAATCCAAAATTCTGTATTAATAAAGAAACATACCAAGATAAGACAAAGCCAACAACATAGTACCAAAGCATACTTTGCAAATTAAAAGGCAAAATAGTTGTAACAAATTCAATCATTGTAACGCTGTCAAAGGAAATTTCACCATAATTATTTTGCTGTTACATAGAAAAGGTAACATAAAAATATGGTGAAAAAGTGGCATAAAAAGCTGGGTTGGACTTTCCCTATGAGTTTCATAGTTTCTTATTTTATCTTATCCTTAATTCATATTTCTTGGCTTGGGCTCTACAAACCAGTTGATTC
This sequence comes from Neltuma alba, assembly GCF_004799145.2. NCBI lineage: Eukaryota > Viridiplantae > Streptophyta > Magnoliopsida > Fabales > Fabaceae > Neltuma > Neltuma alba. Next base: position 59,874 of record NW_021635874.1, on the reverse strand, counting down.
AAATTAGTAAAACACTTGAAGCATGTCTTTCACAAAGGAAAAGGCAGGCATGTCTCATGGAGTCCCACTGAATGCAGCATGTCTCATAATGTGAAAGGTCTCGGACCTAGATTGAACGTCCTCTTTGCACTGCGTCGAGCGCTTTGATAGCAGAGAAATGGCCTGTGCAGCCTCTGCTATGGTAAATGGCACATGGAGCACACCACACGACAAATTTAACTTATAATTTAGGGGATTTCATAGGTCCATTCTCAACAAAAACCTTTGAACCAACCCCTCAAAGAAATCAGTGAAGTTCTCCATTCCCAACAATTCCTCTTTCCTTCATCAGTCTTTGCATTAATCATCTCTTTCCTTCTTCTATCTCCGTAATATCTCTAAATACCTCTAATTCTTCAGTCATTCCTCTCTGTTTTATCTCTAAATATCTCTAATTCTTCAGTCATTCCTCTCTGTTTTATCTCTAAATATCTCTAATTCTTCAGTCATTCCTCTCTGCTTCCTGTTTGAATGACATGGATGAAAGCCCCAAAAAAAAAAAAATTTGCACCACTACTACGGTGGTAATATAACGTGCATCAAAATTTACAATGGAACGGTATCCCGTGATCATGGGTACAGACCTGGTAACAATTGACTAGAGCATGAAACTGGAACAATCAATTTGATTAAATCCATTATATGTAGTGCAAATGCATTGGTATAAGCAAGGTACTTACTAGCTCCGACTTGACAGGATGATCATCTGGGTGAACACCGCTGCACCTCAACTTCACTGGAGAGAAAAAGCAAAAGGTGGGGAACAACAACAGTGATAATAGTAACCATCAATTCAAGTGGAGTCATACTTGAAGTTGTAATTTGATAAAACTTAATTTAGAAAAAGAAAAATCGTTCTGATGCTCAAAAGTCAAAACCTCACTTACAAGCATACAGGGTGGAAGTGATTTTAGCGAGCAAGAACAGGGATTGAGCCCTTTGAAGAGGTGGCATTTGGGTGAGAACTTCGGGGTCTGAAAGAGACAAAAATTCGTGCAAGTGAGACTGCACTTCTTCTACGTTGGCCAAAGTCTGGTTTACTGCATCCATCACTGATTCTGGCACAGCACTGTCGTCCCTTTCAACTCCTTTCATTGTCTCTTTATGGATATTAGTGTCAGACAGGCACATTCACTGAAGAGGAGAGACGCGAAAACACATAAATTCTAGAGCGTTAAAGAGAAAGAAAATAGAAACAGTTGCTGTAGCCTCCTCTCCGTATGAGTACGGCTAGGGCTTTCAAGATTCGAACAGAACCTTACTGCCGCAGTGACGCCAAATTTGGTGACCTCTTCCCTTCTTCTCTCCGTCGAAAATACTGCTGAGGTGTGGTTCAGAGCCTGGTTTGGTGACTAACTGACTATATGCGTAAATACGAGTTACGCTTACAGCCTTATAATGACCCCAAAAAGATCAAAATTCGCCCTCTTTCTTAAGGCAAATGGGCCTTTGGCCCAATTATGTTCAAAAAATTTAACTCCAAAGGCACAAACATCCATATATTGGCGCAGGATTTTTTTTTCAAGTTTTAAAATTCAATCCAAACACACTTAAATTTATTTTTAAAAATTTGAGTTAAAAGATAACTTTAAATGCATATTGAGCCAACTAAAAGATGATATGGTTTCGACAAATTATTTTGTATACCCGAGTAATAAATACACAAAATAATCATCAATATACTGCTATCTCTTATCTTAATTATAAGAAGTAGTTGACTAATTTGAAGAAATTAAAAAAAGAAATTAAGTTAGTTATTTATACTAAATAGGTGGTCTTCTATAAAATATCTTATTAATCAAGTATGCTGACTAAAACTATAATTATTAGAAGGATTATCTTGAAAAAAATTGAGTAAATATGAGAGATAAAATAGATTGGGTTTTTATATTTAAGATCAGCATAAAAGTCAAATAGGGTTTTATATTAAAGATCGAAAGTAGTATTATATATCCAATCAATTGCCTATTCATATCCATATCTATACTAATTCATAATAAATTATACTTCTTCCTGTAGTTAATATAAAAGCTAGTTGATTAATTTGAATATATTAAAAAAGTTTGTTGAGTTAGTTATATGTAATAATTAGGTGTTATCTTTTCTAAAATATCTTTATTAATCATATATTAACTAAAACCATTATTTAATTAAATATTTAATATGTGCAATTAGTACAATGACTATTTTGAATGCATAAATAAGTACTACCTCTGATTCTAATTATAAGAGCTGGTTAACTAATTTAAGGAGATTAAGGAAGTAAGTTGAGTTAGTTATTTATTCTAAATAGATATTATTTTTCCTAAAATATTCTTGCTAATCAGGTGTATTGGCTAGAACTATTATTGTTAGAAGGACTACTTTGAAAAAATGTATAAATATGAGAAACAGAATGGATTGAACTCTTATATTTGAGACCAAAATAAAAGTCAAAGAGGGTCTTATGTTAAGGATAGGAGGTTATAACTATAAGAGTTAATTCATCTTATTTTTATACTACCTCCGTTCCTTAACATAAGACCCTCTTTAACTTTTATTTTGGTTCTAAATATAAGACCCTAATCCACTTTATCTCTTATATTTATGTATTTTTTCAAGATAGTCCTTCTAATAATAATAGTTTGATAAATACACTTGATTAGTAAGGATATTTTAGAAAAAATAACAAATATTTATTACAAATAACTAACTTAATTTTTTTTATCTCTTCAAATTAATCATTTAGTTCTTATAAATAAGATCGAGGTAGTAGTATTTTTCTGCAAGATGAAATTTTCTCCCGCTGGGTCGCCACATCCTTTTTTCTAAAAGTAATCGGAAAAAAAGGAAAATTCTAAAAAGTAAAAAGCTTATGGAAGCCAATCCTTCGCCGGGGATTATTCTGAATCGAAGTATCTATCCTCGGCTTATCGGTTCAGACTGGGGCTACCATGGCCGTTTTCCCTCCATCTTGTACATTCACGTTAGCGCATAACTGTCTTCTCTGATCTACTTCAAGGTCCTCGGTTGAGCTGTTAGTCACCATTAGATAAGTGGATTTCTTCGTGTTTTCCAAAATCCGTCTTCCCGAGTGCGTTCCATCGTCTATTATTGTTATCGTGTTTCCATGGCAATCTTCATCCTCTGCTCAAACCTGTGCTGTAGTAGTGTATCATATAATTGTCCCCTCACAGATGGTAATATCTACGTTTTTAACTATAATGGGTGGTCAAGACGGAGGAATTGCGTAAATATGAAGATTATACCCAATGGGTCTGCGAATGGGGAGAAATATGGAATAAAGCAAGGAGGCATTAGAACAAGTTCACAGAAGGTGGCCGTGGTAAATGAGAAGAGAAGAGATAAAGTGTCATCCGAAGAAGTTATGAGCGTTCTCAAGTCGATTGCGGAACCTAATTCTGCTCTTTCGTATTTTAAGTCAGTTGCCCAGTTGCCGAATTTTGTGCATACGACTGAAGCATGCAATTACATGCTTGAGTTCTTAAGGGTTCACAGGAGGATTGGGGATATGGTTTTTGTCTTCGATTTGATGCAAAAGCGGATTATCAAGAGAAATTTAAATACATATTTGATCATTTTCAAAGCTCTTTCTGTCAAAGGCGGGATTCGGCAAGCACCGTTGGCGCTCGGAAAAATGAGGAAAGCCGGATTTGTCTTGAATGCGTATTCATATAACGGATTGATTCATTTACTGCTCCAATCTGGTTCCTGTAGAGAGGCTTTGGATGTTTACAGAAGAATGGTCGCGGAAGAAATAAAGCCTAGCATGAAGACGTACTCAGCACTAATGGTAGCCTTAGGGAAGAGAAGGGATACTGGAACTGTAATGGATTTATTGGAAGAGATGGAAACGTTGGGTTTGAGGCCAAATATTTATACATATACTATATGTATTAGGGTGCTTGGGAGAGCTGGGAAAATTGATGATGCCTTCGGAATTTTGAAGAAAATGGAAGACGATGGGTGCGGACCAGATGTTGTTACTTACACAGTTCTCATTGATGCGCTTTGTGCTGCAGGGAAACTTGATGGAGCCATGGAGTTATACACTAAGATGAGAACTAGCAGCCACAAACCTGATCGAATAACATACACTACCTTAATGGACAAGCTCAGTGACTGTGGTGACTTGGTTGCAGTGAAAAAACTCTGGAGTGAGATGGAAGCTGATGGTTATGCTGCTGATGTGGTTACTTACACAATACTTATTGATGCTTTATGCAAATCTGGGAATGTTGAACAGGCTTTTGCTATGTTAGACGTCATGAGCACTAAAGGAATCTCTCCAAATCTTCATACCTACAACACACTGGTCTCTGGACTTCTGCGGCTGAGAAGGTTGGATGAGGCAATGGAGCTTTTCAACAATATGAAATCTTTGGGTGTTGAACCTACGGCCTTTACATATGTCCTTTTCATTGACTACTACGGAAAGTCTGGTGATCCGGGAAAAGCTCTTGATACCTATGAAACTATGAAAAGTAGAGGAATTGTGCCAAGTATAGTGGCCTGTAATGCTTCTTTATACAGTCTTGCTGAATTGGGTAGGATTAGAGAAGCAAAAGAAATATTCAGTGAGATTCAAAATTGTGGGCTTGCACCAGATTCGGTAACATATAATATGATGATGAAGTGCTATAGTAAAGTGGGCCAAGTAGATGAAGCCTTAAAGCTTCTAGATGAGATGATGGGCAATGGGTGTGCACCTGATGTAATTATAGTCAATTCTTTAATTGACACACTTTACAAGGCTAATCGGGTTGATGAGGCATGGGAAATGTTTGGGAGAATGAAGCATATGAAGCTTTATCCCACAGTTGTGACATACAATACTTTACTCGGAGGCTTGGGGAAAGAGGGAAAGCTTCAAAAGGCGCTTGAATTGTTTGAGAGTATGACAGAATGTGGATGCCCCCCAAACACAGTAACTTTTAACACACTCCTGGACTGCCTCTGCAAGAATGATGCGGTTGAGTTCGCCTTGAAGATGCTGTATAAGATGACAACAATGAATTGCATTCCCGATGTTCTGACTTATAACACCATCATCTATGGCCTGATCATAGAAGATAAAATTGATGATGCATTCTGGTTTTACCATCAGATGAAGAAATTTCTCTACCCTGACCAGGTAACTTTATGCACCCTCCTTCCTGGTGTTTTGAGGCTTGGGAGGATTGAGGATGCTTTTAAGGTTGTCACGGAATTCACACACAAGGTTGGTTTACAGACGGGCAGACAGTTCTGGGAAGAATTAATGGATGGTATTCTAATTCAAACCAAATTAGAAAATGCCATTTTGTTTGCTGAAAAATTGGTGCACAATTCAATTTGCCAAAATGACTCTATAGTTTTGCCACTAATCAGAGTTCTGTGTAAACAAAACAGGGCCATGGATGCTCAAAATTTATTTGACAAATTTACAAAAACCTTGGGAATTCACCCAACCTTGGAAACATATAATTGCTTGATGGATGGGCTTCTGGGATGTAATATCAATGAAAAAGCCTGGGATCTCTATGCGGAGATGAAAAATATCGGTTGTGGCCCAGATATTTTTACCTACAACTTGTTGCTTGATGTTCTAGGGAAATCTAGGAAGATCAATGAACTTTTTGAGCTGCACAAGGAGATGCTCTCAAGGGGATGCAAGCCTAATGCCGTCACTCATAATATTATCATTTCAGCGCTTGTGAAATCTAATAGCTTGAACAAAGCATTAGATCTATACTACGATCTTGTAAGTGCTGATTTCTCTCCCACTCCTTGCACGTATGGCCCTCTTATAGATGGTCTTCTGAAGGCTGGAAGGTTGGAGGAAGCAATGCAACTCTTCGAGAATATGTCAGACTATCGATGTGAGCCAAACTGTGCAATTTACAATATTCTTATTAATGGATTTGGGAAAGCAGGTAAAATTGAAACAGCTTGTGATTTGTTCAGGAGGATGGTTAAAGAAGGGATAAGGCCGGATTTGAAATCTTACACCATTCTTGTGGAGTGTCTGTGTATGGTAGGTAGAATTGATGATGCTCTACGGTACTTTGAGGAACTAAAGCTAACTGGCCTTGATCCTGACTTAGTTTCTTACAACCTTATCATCAATGGTCTTGGAAGATCGCGTAGGTTGGAGGATGCTCTTTCTCTTTTTAATGAAATGAAGAGTAGGGGCATCACTCCTGATCTTTACTCTTACAATTCACTGATTCTTAATCTGGGGATTGTTGGTATGGTTGAGCAGGCGGGAAAGATGTATGAAGAACTACTACAGGTGGGCCTTGAACCTAATGTCTTCACTTATAATGCTCTCATTCGAGGATATAGTATCTCAGGCAATTCAGACCGAGCCTTTGCCGTGTACAAGAAGATGATGGTTGGGGGATGCAGGCCCAACTCGGGAACATTTGCTCAGCTTCCTAATCAATGCTGACTAAGAGTCCCAATATCATTTGAATGATATCGCATTTAAGAAGCTTATAATTGTTTTAGTCCGGGTGATTATGACTTCGTGCCTCAAAAATCTCGGGGACTCTAGATACCAACCTGTTTATAGTTTTGTCCAAAACATTGCTTCATTCTGACAACGCCTCAACAATTTACAGTACTTGTCGATCAAATTGAATTGTGACTTGTGAGTACTGAGTATTCAACACTTGTAGAATACATCCATAACATAATGCCTTCTTCGAAAGAATAAAAGTTTTTACTTCTTTCTATTCGAACAGTAATTTTGGTCGTTGCAGGCGTACGCTCCCAATCTATGCACATGTGGCCTTCATCTTCCATACTCGGAGGAGGAACAAATTGACGCCACACGAAGACTCAAAACGACGAAGATTGTAAAAAGGTTGTAGTTTTTCATACTGACCTATAGGTATAGCCTTTTAAGTTCTTTGCTGCCATTCTTTGTGACTACATGAACAATTTGTAGAAGTGGTTAGAAATTGTCAAATAGCATGTAATTAGAGAATTGTGGAGGTGAATGGAAAATCGCAAGATTTTGAAATAATGAATTGTTAGTTGACATTGTTAGTGTAAACAGGATACTATTCGAAATATTGCGATGATTATTCACATATTGAACCCGTTTTTCGCATATTCTTACACTGTGGGCAGGAAAGTCAATCTGATGCAATATGAAGGACTAACGTTTGATACCTGCATCTGTGGATCACCCGAATGATAATACAAGTCATGTAGACAATATAAAGCATGATGCTTTTAAGAATTTAGATACTGTGAGTTTGACGAGTTTAAAGCAATTTACAATAAGTTTTATTCTCAAAATTTAATGCATAAGAAAACGAAATTATAGAGATACTCAGTCAATTCAATATTCAATATTTATTTGGCCAAAAATTCAATATAAAATATTGAAGATAAAAATTCTTACAGTAAGCATTGAAATTTATTTCCAGATTAGCGCACCATACATAAAACCCACATGTTTATTGCTAATTTGGCAAAAGTTTGCAAGGGAGCAAAATGATCATTGAAAAATAATATTTATTTGATGATTCCCCCCGGGGAATAGAAGAGAATATTTTTCATTCACTTTCAGGTTATTAAGTACAATTCAAAAATTTCATCTAAAATTGTGAAAGATACATATCATTTGAGAAATTTTAAGTGACACGGAGAGATACGTGAACATCCATGTGACTACGACAGTATATTCATAACAAAATATTTTATTTTATTCCTCTAATTTTTTACAATAAACAAGGTTTACATCAAATTCAAATGATTAAAAGTATGATTCCCCGTCAAAGCATAGATTGTACATCGTTGAAAAGAAATTCAATATTCATTGGTCATAAGTAATATCACTCGTTTTTTTTAAACTTCATTCAATACATAGAATCTTGGGTCAAAAAAAATTCAATACATAGAATCTATATCCAGTTATTACTCGATAATAATTTTTATAAAAACTAAGTGAGCATAATGATGTTTAAAAAATAATACTGTCCTGATTCTAAATATAAGATTTATTTTATAATATAATTTACACTACAAAATAAGTCTTATATTTAATATCAGAAGAATAGTTGTTTCACGAGCGTTTGATCATTCCATATATAAATTAGTGAAATATGAAATTATGAATAATATTATTTAACATAAATAAATAACACATCACCCATTATTCAGAAATATTGCAACTCATTCCTTTCACCCTATGCAATATATGAAACCCCTCTATGATTCAAATTTGTAAATGCAGAAGTCCCCCATTTATGAAAGGCCTGTGGAAGTATTCTAATTCTAATACAAATAATGCTCGACAAATCTCAGATTTGTTTGGAAAGTTCGTAAAATTCTTCAAAAACAACCTGTTAATCATAATTTGCAAAATATGATATGAATATATTAAAAAAAAATCATTTCAAAATATGTGAATAAGTGTTTTTGAGACCACCCTTAATTCCTATATATCTTGACAAAAAGCACCGTCAGTAACAAATATCTAACAAGCGTCCTTCAGGTTAAATGAATCACTTTACACGCTGCATTTCTTCAACAAAATATTGATGCCAAATTCTTGACCTGTTGCTATCTAGTACCAAAAGTTAATATTAACTAGGACAAAATTTTCCAACTCCGATTTTGGAGAGTTGCAGGTATAAAAACAAATGACAGGTTCTTCCTCGACCAAACGAAGTGTTGTTTACATTGAAAACAGAGGATTCAGACCCCCGAAGCGACCTTATCTTGCCACGATATTTTCCTCTTTCCGCTCTTGTTGTCATTTGTTGAGCAATTGTTCAGCTTCTTTTTTATGCATGGTTTCATCCACGCAACCACCTCCCTCTCCGTTTCTTCCTGCTCCACGGTCGACTGTGTTAGAGGAAGTGAATGGAAACAAAAGTCCTTATGATTCTAGTTTTTAAAGTCCAAAAATCCCTCAGTTCGGTTGTTTCTTCATTTGTTTTTGAATGCAAAACTGTACACTACTCTACTCACAAAAGATTACATGCTCATGTTATCTAGACTACTATCGGCACAAAACTGTACACTACTCTACTCACAAAAATAAATCTGATTCAACTTTGCTTGACTGTGACTTGGTTAGATAATTATAACGTTGCCTCAAGAACCTGAAAGCAGAAAGACAGAATGGAGAGTCTCAATTTATACAGAAACGAAGAAAATAGAGTAGCCATAAAAGAAATCGTTGTGTTTCATACCGAACTTCTTCTGCAAGCATCTTTCTCTTCTGCTTTTGAGTTTGCAATTTCTTTTTCTTTGAAACAAACTCCTGCCACATCGTTGTAGCTGATAATGAATTTAATCTCCTAATCTAAAATCAATGCGAACTCGAGAAGATAAAACCCCATCCAATCCTGAAGATAATCTTCCCACTTCAAGATAAAAGTCAAATAAATCTGCAGTCCAACGAGATAAGCACCGAAAATGTGCCTGTAAATACTTATAAACGTGATGCCAAACGGGCCTATAATGGAGTAAAAGAAAAAGTGTAAAATCGGGGATTTTTCAGAACCCTTCAACGTAGTCATGCAAACAACTTCAAACACAGACATAACAACTTACTTGTCCTCTCCATTATTTCGCTTAGCTGGCCTCATTTTGGGATTAAAAATGAGAACTTTTAGGAACAAAGAGCATAATATAAGCGGCGAGATAGAATATAGTACAGAACACGTACTATCAAAATCAAAAGTATACTTAAACAAATTAAAATACTACTCGAACCTTCTGCAACTCCAGAAAATCTTCCAACAAACAATGGTATTTGCGCTTAACCCTCCAATCATCGAGGGAACCGTAAAATTGATGAGAATTAACAAAACCCCTTTTCATCTCAACCTTTAATTTTGAATTTTCAACGGAAGGAGCACAATAGAAGGGTCGAAGGGCAGGGTTTCCAGTGGGAGTCGCAGGAATAAAACCGCGTTTTTTCCTGGAGTGTAAAGTCAATTATGAGTATTTGGAGGCAATTAAAGACTGAAGGATTCTGTATATGCATGTGAAAACAGAGCCCCAAGAAAGATAGAAGGAATAGCAATTAAGGGAAGCAAAGGATTGTGTTTTATGAACAGGAGGTGTGGCTGGAGGAGAATAGAAGACATACGTAAAGAGCTTTGCCTTCATTGTATCGTCGCATTGTTTTAAATTTATTTTGTTTTTCTTCGTAATGGAAAATATAGTCCAGCGGGGCCAGTTTACCATTTTAGAGAGAGAAAGGGTACTAGAAAGAGACTGGGATAGATATCATCAGGCTTGAACGCAGAAAAGGCAGAAGACTGAGCGTTCATGGGCTTGCAGTTGTAACCTTACGCGAATAAGAATGGTGATGAGATGATGACTCTTTTGTAGACAGTTCAGAAGTAAAGGGAGCCGTGAAATTACGGGAACACCCCCTTATAATTTTGGGACGTCCGTTTCGTAGCTTTCCAAAAGAGGATCCTGAATTCCAAAATTACCCCCACAAAATTAGGGATTCTCATAATCGTGATTCGTGATTTGGACTGATATCTTGGTTGGCTTCGCTTTTTTTTTTTAATTTAAATAAATAATTTTAAATATAATATCTCAATCTATTTTATTTTTTATATTTTTTTATTTTTTAAAATAATCTTTATAGTAGTTGCAAAATATTAAAAGATTCATCAAATAATAATGTTAACTAATAAATATGATTAGCAAAAATATTCTAGAAAAAATAACACATTACATCCAGTTTTGATTATAAGACTTCGTTTATAGACTACAAATAAGATCTTATTATTAAGACCTGAGATAGTATTTATTATAAATAACTAAATTAATAAACTTTTTTAATCTACTCATACTGTACCTAAGAAAGGTCAATGGCAAGAGATCCACGTATATAATTTTATTATTCTAAGCAAACAAAATTCCCTAGAAAATGGAATTTGCAATATTTCCATTATGCCTCTGAACTCTATTAAATGCCCCAAAAAGATTCATCGTTTGCTTCCAATTTCTTTCTTGCTTTCTTTCTTTTTTAGTTGAAAATTTTCCTCCAACCAATATCACCTTTTATAAAAAAAAAAAAAAAAAAAAAAAAACCCAACAGATTGTTGGGGCCAAAATTTCGAATTTTAAGTTGCGCTAGGATTGCGAGTTGGGTGCAATTAACATTATGTAGATACAAACAAACTTGTGGCCAGTTTAAATTGCACAGGGAGGACCATATCCTCTCCAAGATGTAAAAGAAAGAAGGCGGTGGAGAGGGAAAAATAATGCAATATTTTTTCTATGAATCAGAATCATCATTGTAGGTAAGGCTAGCAGGAAGAAGGAAAACGACCATCCGGACATATTCAAACCAGTGGCCTACACTGTATATATCACACTAATGAATAGCTGCACCCCAAAAGCCCCATTAAATTTTGCTTCCCTCTGGTTTTGGTTCAGATTCAGCTTGTTCGTTTGAAGTGGATTGCTCTGCCGCCACTTCAGTAGACCGGGTGGGTTTCTTGAATTGTAACAAGATCATTGTCATGTTATCACATCCCTCACCTCCAACAGTTGATGGGGCCAAACACCGATCAAGTACTCTCTCACATACGGTTGAGAGTTTCGTTTCCTGCATAAGTAGAAAATATCATGTCAATTATTTCATTAGAATATGGTGTATGCCAATGAAATCTTCACCCAAGTAACTGGACGCGCCACTAATCATAAAATCTCTTCTTCTTCTTCTTCTTCTTCTTCTTCTTTTTGTGAAAAGAATGGTGGCCACTTGTTAAATTAAGCAGAATCTTTGTCAAGAAAAACAAACTTACCGACAGAAGTTGTTCATGCACATAATCTACCAATTGCTGGCTTGATAAGCAATCCCTGAAATGATTAGAAGTAGATCCCATCACAAAAATTCAAGGACTTAGTTAACAGACCCATTGCGGGGGAAGTATAACATGAAATTGTCCAAAGCCAAATCCAGAAATCATGGGCATGCTTTGTGGATAAATGATAAGGGATGAACAAAAGTGGTAAAGGCAGCATGTAAGGGCATGAGTTGGATCTTGCCATTCATAAGATCACATCTCACTTATCCCATCCTAATATCGTTTTACCTGAATGTGATAAGACTTGTTGTTGTAAACATCTTTTATATAGTACAAGTACATAATAAATTTCCAATAAAAGCCAACATTTGAAAGCATAGGACATTAAGAAGCATACCATATTCCATCACATGCTAGCACTAAAAACTCGTCTTCATCACAAAGCTCCACCTATAAAGATGTCCATAATAAAACAATGTATCAATCATGACAGATGGATATTAAAAGTCAGACACTTAAACGTGTAGCAACGACAGTGAGTCCTAACCTATCATTTCATCGTTGATTCTACCATTACTGGAGAACAAGTTTGTTACAGATCTCTTTTTTTTTTTTTTGGTGAATAGTTTGTTACAGATCTCTGTATCAACTAGGAAATTAGCCAAAATGTATAAAGAAACAAACTTACAGTGTTTATGTCAGGATTGGCAGTCACAATTTGTTTATCAGCAGGCAGAAACTTATTTTGTTTAAATTCCATGTCACCTGCAGCAAGTGAGAACAAATTAAAATTGTAGAATAACCCACCAGCCTACTAAAATATAATCTGCATTCTCATACAGGTAACTGTGTACAGGGAAAAAGACAGACAAGTAAGCATATAACATGTATCCATAGAAATTAGAAATCTTCATTAATGCGAATTTAAACAGATCTTCATGCACAAGAACCTCCTTCGGCCTTAAAAAAAAAACCAACATAAAGGCCAAAGTAACTAAAAAGAAGAAAGTTGCCAAGCAATATAGGTGCTTATTTATTATGTCCACGAATTGCATGTCCCTGCCACTTACAGATACAGAAGGACAAGACTGCAAGAAAAATAAAAAAAGAAGGGGAATGAAAATTAGTCTTCGAAAAGTCCAATATCCGCAGGTAACCAACTACCTATAGCTCTTGCAAGATTTAAACTTCCATTAACTCGCCCTGCATGAATAAAACCACCAGCTTTTAAGATTCTTTCCTTCTCAATCTCAAGATCAGGCTTGTGGTCCCTAGATAAATTGTACGCCTGTGGTAAAGATCCAAAGTCAGACAAAATATGAATCAACAAGGATTGTAACCTTAGGAACGTTATCATACATAGTCTTCAAGAGAAATGAGACAAGAACCTTTTTTCTATTTTTTCAAGCTGAAACGAGTCCCCTGAATAATTTTTAAATTATTATATACTCCAATTTTGAGACATGGATTGGAGCCCAAAGCACAACAGTCATTCCACCAAGTCACCAATACAAATTACAGCATAGATACTTATCTGTACTTGCATATGGATATTTCCATGAAAGTAGCGACTATAATTTTTTCAGGAGCAAATAAAGAATTTCCAATCTTCAGTTACCTGACCCTTCCTGGATATCACACATCTTGAATCCCCAGCATTTGCAACAACAAGCAGGTTGTTTCTTATTACTGCAACACAGGCAGTGCTTCCTGAAGTAGGTCCAGCAAAATCAGAATGTGGTCCCTGGTTTTGACAAATAAGTTCAAATCAGAGCATATTTTTTTCTTAAAAAAATGAAAACGAAAGGAAAAATGCAGAGAAAATATTGATTTAATTGACCTGCCAAAAACCAGCTCATCTAGATAAGGAAAAATTTATTAAATTAAAAACAATATATAATTTGTTTAAAAAAAAAAAAAAAAAGAAACTTAGGGCATAAAGCCAAAAGGAAAACGTGAAGGCGTCACTCATCAAAATCTCATACATACCTCTTCAAAAGCCCAATCATCAACCTGGTCATTACCATCGCTGCTTCGTGGTGACCAGATCAATCCTTCTATCATCCCAGTAAACTTGTTTATCTTATCACCTAAGACGGCTAATTCCCTCCATCCTCTTTGACCACGCATCATCTCATCCATTCTATATGATAATAGCATAACAGTTAAAACTTTTTTTCCCAATGTTTTCACACCCAGGGCAGTGGGGAATACGTAGAAGCGTTGATGATAATCCCTCACTTAATGTTTACATTATAACCAGCAACTTAAAACTTGACATTACAAAATGCTAACTATATAATCATCATTACTCCGTTTGCTCAAGTGATTGGAACAAATCCATAGAACTTGCAGAATGAGACCAAAGTAACCTTCACGCCTTTGTGTATTGAAATGATAGTTACTGGAAGAAAAATTAGGAAATGAAATTTTCATTCAAAACAGAAGTTTGAATAGTATAACCAAAACTTAACAGCACACAGGCATGAAATATATCAGTCGCGAACTTGTGGGATAAAGAACACAGGAACCAACTGTTTAAGTCGCTAAGCAAAATAGGCCCTGTTTTTTCCTGTAACCTGAAAAAAGCTTTCTGAAGAGCTGTTCCTATATCTCCAGCTGTATATGCTTCACTTTTGACCACCTGTTGGTGAAGATATTTAGCACAAAACTTTGCAACGACCTTTCCTGAAAATTTTAGGAACAAGTGAGCATTCAAACAGCAGCAGGGACTGCAAAACACACACTATTTATGCAACCCCACCCTTCCTTTCCCAGGTATGAAAACAGTGAATTTGGAGTAAACTTTGCGCGTTCTATAGGTGAAACTAAGTGAATGGAAGATTTGACAGACAAGGACCTCATATTGCCAACAAGAAAATGGTCTTAAAAGGACAAGGACTAAACAGCTACCTGTTTGAAAAGAAGCCCCATTGAGGGGACAAAAGGGTACAAAATAGAATAGACAACGGAAGCATGGACATTATTTAGACGCCTAGCAGAAAAATCTATTTGACCCAAGAGGTGGAAACCTATAGTGTTTATTCTTAACAACGAAATATAATATTGCAATAGGGCCCTCACACATCTCAAGGATTCATTCTCCACGCACCTCAAAGTTACTCTAAGCAACAGTTTGGTACTCCATTTGAGAAATTGCTTGTATAACACGTTGGAACAACAGATAGCTAGAAAGCAGCTCAAAGGTCAACTTGGCCTATTCTTCTTCACTTTATATGGAAAGGAGAAATTTTACTGCAAGGTGAGATCAGAAGAAAGAGAAAGGGGGATGCACACAGAAGCATGGCAAGAGTGTCTTTCTTGTAAATATTCAGAGAGCTGGAAAACAATTGCTGCTTTTATTTTTCTGCATCTTAGAGGGGTGGGAGAGATCTTCTCCAGAAGGTAAATGAAGTAATACGGTAATAATATAAAAAAATCATTGTAACGTGCTTAGAAATTGCCAGTAGCAAAATATAAAAAATGGCACTCTGCTCCCAACCCAAGCAGCCAAACTGCTTCAAATCTTACCTCCATGCCCATCATAAACACCAAAAAACGAAGTGGATGCATCAAGATCTGGACATGCAGCATGCTTGCAGAAGAGAGGAGAAAAAAATCAACAGCATATTCATAGTTTAACTAAGAAGCAATGAAAATGTCACAAATTTCAGTTAACCAGGTTGAAATTTCAAAAAGAGTAGTATAATAATCATTTCTTCAGGAAAAAAAAATTCATCAAGCCCAAAATGTATTGCCCAAAATGTCCCAATTATGTTGTAAACTAAATAGTTGACCATACGATAAATTATCAGATAAGGCTGAAGACAATCCCTAGCGGACATATAGCTCAGAATAAGGGAACTTTTTAGTTTTGGTTCATCTAATAGAATTGGAAAACACACACGCGGGCATTTGTTTCTACAAGAATGGAGGTGAAGGAGTCCTGATAAAGAAACCCATACAACAACATATTAGATTTGAGGATAGAAATTTCTCCTGATTACTTTTCTGACAAATATTTCCTTGAAACCTAGCTATATGCTGAACTACTCAAGAGGGACAAGTTGAGCCATAAGCCACTTGACTAATGAAATTACTTGACAGTCAATATATACATACCAGTAGTTTAAAATTTTGGAAGGCTAATGGGAAAGAGAAAGGAGTATTGAGTAACAAACTTTATCTCCTTGCATTGCAACTAGACAAACAAATGAAAGCAATCTGGAAAAAAGTGTCAAACAGAGTTCAGACCTCGTAATTTATGTTGGTTCACACCTTATACAACCAATCCTAATTTTACTACATCTCCGCAGGTTACTTCTTATGATATAGGACATTGATCAGGCGAAGATATTCACTTCATGGGATTCAGATTCATAAGCAAACAACTATTCAGGTTATAGAATACTCACAGCATCTTCCATTGTTGCACGCCAACCTTGCATGGATGACAAACCATATCTAAGACGGTCATTCTCACCATCTTCAGAAAACTTCTCAGTTTTGGGACTGCTTAGATATATTCCCATTTCTGTCTGAATTAAAAGCGGGGGAAAATACTTTACCTTAAACAGGAAATAGATGAAAACTTGCACTGAAACAAGTAATAGAAAATAAAATCTCAACTTCATTCAATAACATGTCCCATAATCGTAAATGCTACATGGGGCAGAGAAAATTAGAATCCAACAGGCAAATCAAATTTTTTTCCCTTTAATGAATCATAATGGGACTGACATAGATCAAGCAACCTGTACGAGAGAAGTTAGGGCAAAATGCAAGGAATATTCAAGTGGTGAGAAAATGATGATTTAAAATATATATATAACTTCAGCAACAAGTGATGATCGATTTTAAGTGGAAAATATTTGAATGCATATAAAGATCAGATAACAAGACCAAATAAACGCATGTTGAGGTGTTCTCATCCTATTACAGAAGCGGCTGGCTAAGGAATGTAAGCGAGAACAAATATGGTGAGGAAACACATAATCAAGCGAGGGGGTCAAGCAACAACTAGAGGATAGGCAGATCCACCCGAGTGGTAAAAAGTGAGCATCATACCAAATACAACGAAGGAAACATACAAACCATAAATTTCGTTAATACAACTTGGATGTTGTGTTGAAGGGAAAATATCTTTTTAAAAAAAGTGATAGTTGAAGGAAAATACAAAATAACTTGGAAGTCTCGGTATAGTGTAAGGACTGATGTATAAGTCGTAGGGTTAAGGATGATAAATCCCCAAGATCACAACGGACGACACAGGGACGATCGGCGTTGCGGAACAAAACTATGCACAAAATAAAATCAAGGATAATGGTTCAAACTTTAAACACAAGGTTATAATTTTTAAACCAGATTAGCGAAAATCATATCTTCATTCAGCAAAGCGTCAGCGAGATCATTACGGAGCCATTTTACGCATCAGATGATTACCTTGATGTCAAGAATCAAAATATGATTGAAATTTCCAAAGAAAACACCCCAGTTTTAACACTTTCGGTTAATGTGAAGTAGCAGTTCATTGCTTCCAACTAAAACCTTGATTGACTTAAAGTATAAAATCTGAGACCCTGAGGTAATAGCAGGTGCTGCCACTGGTTTTGGATGAGAAAAAACGACACTCGAGGGAAGAAAAAAAAGAGAAGAGAAAGAAGTATAGTAGTCCAGATCAATCAGAACCACAAAAGGTAGACTCAAGGAAAACCCAGATGATAATCCAGCCTTTAATGAGTTAAGTTAGAAGGTTAAAAAAAATAAATAAAACTCATAGTCCATAATTCTGAGCGCACTCACTTACCGGGTAGGGCCTCTTCGGCAGAGTCGGAGATCAGCACCAAAGTGACAGCGAAAGAAAATGAAGGGGACTGGAAAATAACTCTCCTAGCAATGAAGGAAGATATTTTTATCTTAGAGAAGACGGGGAAAGTGAATGACAGAAAGTAAAGAGCTGGAGAAAACGACGGCTTTGGATAGAAAGGAAAAGGGATAGAATGAAAGGCGAATCAAGAAGCGCTACGCTACTTAGAAAAAAAAGAAGACTGCGCAGAAAAAGGGAATGAGTTGGGCCTTCGTGAATTTCCGGGTGAGTGTTCATGGAAGACGACGACACTCTGGTTCTTGGACTCTCTCCCTCTCCTTCCGACTTTTGTCTCATCCCATTCTGCATTTCGTCCGTTATTTTTCTTAGCTTTTATGATTGTCCCCCCCCCCCCCCCCGGGGCGCTTAGATTAGATGACGTATGTCCATTTTACCCAACTTGCGAGTGGCAGGTGATTGTTTTTTAAGCAAGTTGTTGTTGCCAGTTCGAAATTAGTTTTTAGGTACACAATAAAGTTAATTTAGAGAAATTTATTCATTATTTGTTAAAAAAAATTCGTCTTTGGTCCTTTACTGATGAGAAAAGGTAGTCCGGATATAAAAAAAAAAGTATGAACTTTTATTCTGAAATTAGATCACAATTTTTTAATTTTTTAATAGTGTGACTGAATTTTTTTTCTCCAACAGTGTGAATGAATTAAATTTTAATATACTAGATTGATTAATGATATAATGATTTTATATTCTACAATTTTTCTCCAACAGTATTTTTCTCGCTTTTCGCTTTTGCCCTTCTCCTAAGGTACAAATTTTTTCCTTCTCTCACTCTCTCTCTACTACTGATTTTTACTTTCTTCAGTAATTTATCGAATCAGCCATCAACCGCTACTTTAACGCTTAACTGGCACTTTATTTTTTTTCCCTCCTTTCAGTGGCAATAGTGATGGATAACATTGATATTGATAAGTTCGACCAGAAGAGGAGGGAAAAATTAATATTAATAATTAGAAGAGGAGGGAGAAATTAATATTAATAATTAGTAATAATATAAACAGGAGTTCACATCAAGATCCGGGTTGGAAAGTGGCACCTTCCTGGATTGAGAAGAAATCTTATTAAATCAATCAATGGCCATAGAATATCACATTCTTCTATAATGGGCAAGTTCTTTTTTTTTTTTTTTTTTGACCGGATATAATGGGCAAGTTCGAGTCTCGTCAAAACAGGTTTAAACTTGATTAAAAAAAGATGGTATAAGATCTTCTTCGCAATTATAAGTTATAACCATAAAGGACTCGCAAATTCACATCTGGAGAGTGACTGAGTATTTATCCAGAATAATCATTATTAATGTTGGGTTGATAACTTGTATCTTCTTATTAAGCGTAAGGTTATGGGTTCAATTTTTTATTTATTTATAATATAATGACGTGAGCTGAGATTTTAAAAAAAAAAACTGTTGATATTTACTGAGCTACAGAGTTATTTGGTCCCTTTTAATGTGAGAAAACTCAACTTGCTATAATACAATTGTCAGGGAGAAAAATGCATCATTGACACTCTAGCAACTCCTTTTTAAAAATACAGTTAGTTATTAGCGGGATATAATATAATTATGCGTGTATTCAAATGCCATTCTCAAATGAAGGATAGAACAACTTCAAATTCTTCATTCTTCAACTATACTCTATCATATTACATCTATCCTAATTATAAGACATTATTTATAAACTACAAATGATGTCTTATAATTATGATAAGAGGTAGCATATCTTATTTGTTTTTATATCATCATTTAGGAGGTGTTTGGGAAGCTAAAAATATGCTTTTTTAAAAAAAAAAAATTTCATAAATTGAGTATTTGCTTCATATAATATAAAATTATATTTAAAACTATTGTTTTATTTTTATCCAAACATCCCTTTAATCTTGAATTCACACGAGGACATGTGATAGACTGACAGTATAAAGTGTGACTAGAGAACCCTGGCAAAAATGTGCTGACTCGGCTTAAAAAAAGGAAAATGGTGTTTGGAAGCATCCAAAAGTGTTTATTAGGAGTATTTTTTTTGTAAAACGAGACAAATCACTTCTTATATTTACTTCGTACACCGTAAAAATACTTTTAAAATTATGGTTTTAATTACATTCAAACACTCCTAAAGTCATAGATCACTTCAACATTAATGCACAGCTTGGATAGTTAGCAAATTGGAAAAACATGATGCATGCGGCAGGTAAAAAAAATAGACATGTAAAACTTCAGATACTATATTCCGTCCTATATAAGATCTTATTTATAAATTATAAATAATATTTTATAATTAGGATCAGAGATAATAATAATTATTAGAAATTTAACATAAATATTTTTTTTTAAAAATAAAACCAAATGAACCTGTACACGTATAAAACCAGAGCTTGAAGGAAAAAAATCACCGAAGATCTCCTTAAAATTCAAAAAAATCTCATTGGGATGGATAATAAATTGAAGTGGAGATTCCCTGTCCGCCCTTCTCTTGGTGGTTGAAGCTTCATATTGACTCGGCAATGCTCATCAAAGCACGTACCCAATGTTGGTGTGCCCTGTAAGTGTTGCTCCTCCACCAATATCTCTTTCCATGTTGTGGTTTTAAATTTAATCTTGTATTCGCACAATATTCTGCATCGACTTTTTTGGGCAGTTTAATTTCTGACTAATATATACCCATGCAACCTTTTAAAATTGATTATTTTTAGTATTACCTCCGGTCCTAATTATAAGAGCCGGTTGACTAATTTGAGAAGATTAAGGAAGTAAGTTAAGTTAGTTATTTGTTCTAAATAGGTGTTGTCTTTTCTAAAATATCCTTGTGTATTGACTAGAACTATCATTATTAGAAAGGTTACTTTAGAAAAAAAATATATAATATGAGAGACAAAGTGGATTGGAGTCTTATATTTAGGACCAAAATAAAAGTCAAACAAGATCTTATATTAAGGACTGGAGGTAGTAATACTGATAATAATGAATCATACTGATACTGATACATAATGAAAATAGGAGGGAGTTAGAATTCATCCACCGAATATATACAAGAACTGCTGGTTAAAAAAAAAAAAAACAAGAAGAAGAAAGAATATATACAAGAACTCCTCCAACCGGCTCTTAAAAATAGTTTTTAAATTAATTAAATATATACACGCAACTTTATTTAAATGTGCTGTGATTTTATCGTTATGTTGTTTTTATAGCGAATGAATGCACGTATATCCGCTACACGCAATACCAGAGGTTATATTTATATGCTCACCGGAAAAAAAAAAGGATTATATTTATATGGTCAAGGAGAAGAAAAGAACAGAAAAGTATACACGAAAAATGTTATTTACATTATCAAAAAAGAGAAAAAAATTGTTATTTACAATTTTCACTGAGGTAAAGATTACCTTTTATAAAAGGTAAAAGCCTCATAAAAGCTAATTTTGAAAATGAAATAATTAACAAAGTGCTTTTTTTCCCCCTTCTTCTTTGCGATATTTTTGAGGGCATCAAAACATAATTGCAAACTTTGTATTAATATGCTTTATGTCAATGCTTTAAGCTTATATAAATGTGTTTGAAGTTTTATTTTATACTATTAAGTAAATAATTCAAAGAGAAAAAAATCATGCACATTAATTATTCTTGTTCATGAAGGTTAAAAAGCAAATACCGATGCGTGCAATGTCTCAAAAAAGTGGCATTTTTTAAATTATGCTAAATTTTTATTCCATACACGATAATGCACCTAAGAGGCTAAGACTAGCTTATGTGATAAGAAATGGTGAGATGACTCAAATCTTTTTTAATATATGAAAAATACATGATGTAAAATATTTTTATACTTATTATTAAGTTAGTCAGACAAAAATCACATGTATTTTTCCACAGGTGATTTTTTTTTGGCCAAAACAGATGATCTAATTTATATTTGTGTTATTCTTTTTGATAATTTATTATTTTTCTCCGTTAAACATAAAAGACAAATTGTAACCCATAAATCAGAACGCTATGTCAAATGTTCCGACAGACACACAGCTCGCACAAATAGAAATGCATTCATAATTTTTTGATTGCATATTAATTATCAACCGTCAAACCAAATTAAATATATATATTATAAATTATAAACTGTCGAGGAATTAATTTATTTTGATTTTTTCCCCTAGAATAAATTGCTTTTGATCACCATCGTCTAATAATGTTAAGAGTTTATAATTATGTTCAGCGTATGCCAATAAATACTTTTTAAAAATATTTTTTCACAAATCGATAGACTCTTTTAGATATTTACGCCTTGCCCCAAAACAATCTGCCTCCTGGAGCTCCGATTCCATATCGCCGTCAGCGCTTATCTGTCGTTACTCTAGTGGCTCCTTACGAATTCCAGTGCGCCCCTCTGGTCGCCTTATTGGTACCTTGCGTAGCTTCAACGAACGACGCCACCAGCTTGCCCCCAGCCTTCTGCGCTCCCTCTGTCGACTTTCACCGATCACCCTTCTTCTCTCATGGTAAAGTCTTCATCACCTGCGCAATCATGAAATATATTAGGGCTATGTAAATCCCTCGTTTGATTTCTAAGGAAAAACCGGGCAAGAACAGTAGCTTTTTTTTTTTTTTGGGGGGGGGGGCTCGGGAAGGTATGGGTTGGGCAGTCGGGGATTGTCCTGACTTTTGAGCTAGTGGGATGGATGGTTATTAGGACTTCAGGGCAATGCTTCTGACGCAACATCTGTTTGCGTAAGTGTTCTAGTAGCTGCGCCCGAGTTAAATGTGTTCGTGCTAACTGCTAAGCTAAGATAAAATCACTGGTGCAGCTGTACCCTATTCTGACCTCAAATGTTGTGTAGATCGCTTTGTTACCTGATTTCCATCTTCATGTTGTTGGCGACATCTAGCCTTTCTTTCCAGTTTACTATGATTTAGGTCCATCGGCATTGACATGTTTTCCTTCAACTTAAAAACATCTGGGAAAAAAAGTTGAGCAAGTTTGCAAATATCATATGATTTGCGTTTCATTTTTCATCTGTCATTAAAGAATTAATTTCATGTTTGTAACTTCCTGATCTCCTTACTGTATTTTTGCTTTTTTGACAACTTCTTTAGGCGAATCGCCACACAATTATTTTAATGCAGAACTCTCAGAGCAGGGCAACTAGAACATTTATGGATTATGAGTCGATAAGTCAGGCAATGGATGGTATGTCTTACGTATGGGTATAACTTGCTTTGGGAATCTTATCATCCTCACAACCATGCTATTTCTCTGCTTTGTTTTCCTATTCTCAGGCTAATTTAATATTGTGACATCAAAATAGACATCTGTTGTGTTCTCTTTGATACGCAACTTTGTGAATTGAAAAGAAATCATGAATGTCCCGAGAAATTTTCTTCTAGGAGAGTTATAAACTTGTTATTTTGTGAGCATTTGAAAGAAAGCCACTTGCCTATATGATCAGAAACTCTATGACCTTGTAAATTTGGTTTCTGGTCAAACTATTATATAGTCGGATAGTAGCATAAATTTCATAACATAGTCAATATACATCTACGAATAAAAATGGCATGTTCTTAACCTGTGGCAGAGGTAATCTTAATTAATTACATCATATTTGTTGGGCATGGCAGCATGTCAAGAAAGATTTAAGTTTTTGAACTGTTAATATAATATTCCTCCGGACCTTATATAGGACTTAATTGTTGAATTGATCTTAGTCCTAAATGTAAAACCTATTTCTTATATTTATTAATTTTTCTTAAATTATCTCTATTAATACTTCCTTAACCACAATGAAGTACCATAATCAAGTTGGAGATTTGGGCTGATATTGAGAAAGATAATTATAGTGTTTTAGCAAAAACATGTCATATTTTTTATAATTAAATAACTTATCTAACTTTCTTAATCTAATCAAATTAGTTAAATACATCTTATATTAAAGACTGGAAGAGTAATATTTTCTCTTTTATGAGAGGAATGGGAAAAGTGATTTCTTTATAGACTGTTTATATTTTAAGGTTTAGACAATGGAGACATGATTTGTGTTTAGTCTACAGGCTATGATGTGCTTCTGCTGAACGCTTCTGCTCCAATCTTGATTTTGTTTTGATGCTATTTTGGGTTGCGATACTGTTAATTAGGATTATGTGGTACTTTGAAGGAAAAATTGCGTGGTTGCTTGCGCTCCTATGCCAAGTTTTACAAATGTCCCTTATTCAACTTCCCTGTTCTCATGATCAACATATGGAGCTATGTTTTGAGGCTATAGGTAGAACATAGCTAACCATATCCCATACTGGATATTTGGGTTGGTATGGATGGCTGCAAAGAATGGTCGCTGCATTAATTATATAATACTTCTTTCTAAGATATACCAAAAAATGAAAATTTTAATGCCATACTACTACTGATCATCAAAAGAGATTCTTTCTGTTTCTTTTTTCTTTTTTCCTCCTTTCTCTTTTTCTTGATAAAGGTACTTGGGGTTTGTCACATGGCTGGTTTTCTCTGTTTCCCTTGGTTTGTCCTTATAATGTTTTAATTTTTAACTGTCTCGGTAATGATGAATTCCAGGACGGGGAAGTATTATTAATTAAATGTTCATTTGGCATAAAGGAAAAAAAAAATTATCTTATATTTCGTTGTTTAATAATTTAGAATTTCAGACCCTTCTCGAGTTGTGTTGGGTCTGAACTTGATCTTCACCCTATTCCCTTAAAGAGAAACTAACCGCTCAGTTGTGTTTCAAAAATGTGCCGTGTAAATTGTGTCAAGTATTTGAAGGACTAAGTTCTTGATAGGATGTAAATAATTGTTTTGTACTTCTTTTTGTCCTTTAGTGAACATAACGGTAGTCGTGCACTTAACTTTTGACTTCCAAAATTGGTTTCCCAGTAATAATGAACTGGTTACATGCTGCCTAGTTACCTATGCTGATTTGCATAAACACAGTCCTTTACGCCAAACCAATTTATGGATTAAAATCATTTCCTATATCTCAATATGGGTCATCAGACCTTTGTGCATATTTTAGCCCTCAAAGTGTCTCCTTTATGTCTTTCATTTGAAGGTTACATTCTGATGTAGAATGGCAGTAAAAAGGGGAAAGAGGAATGAGAAAGAGGGGGAGGAAAAATAATTGAGGCAAGTAACTGATCCCCACTTTGATTCTGACGTGTGTGCTTGGATTTGCGTTTGAGAGCCTCAAAACGCAATTTGCACAGAAGAAAATAGAGACAAACTTTTGCAGTAACTTATGATGGAGTGTGTGCAAACACCAATCCAAACACACCTCTAACACTACTTTTGGTCTATTCACAGGGAGCCAAAATATATAAAAGAGAAAGCACAGAAGTTAGGAAATACAGAAAATACCAATAAAAGCCAGGCGTTACAAAGTTATAAACTACATAAAATCGAAAATGCCTAAACCATAATTTTCTACTTCGAACACCTAAAATAAGTTTTCCATGATTTCCAGTCACATCCTTTTTGCTTTTTGTTTGAATTGGCATTCATTATCAACCATGTAGCATTGCAAGAATGAGTGTTCAATTTAGAATTGACGTTTGACTTCATATATGCATTCTATTGATGATGAAGAGTATGTAACTGCGGTGACCCTGGGAGCCTACCAATTTTAATTTTAAGCTAATGAATATCCTTGTACTTATTCAGGTATCTGCGCTTTATATGAAAGGAAGCTTAAGGAGATAAATCCGGCCGTCAGAAATCTCTCATATGATATTGCTGATCTCTACAACTTCATAGATGGTCTTGCAGACATGAGTGCTCTAGTGTATCTCTCCCTCTCTCTCTCTCTACACACACACACAACCCCCTACCTACCTACCTACTCCCCCTTCCCTCCTCCTCCACATCGCACGTTGCATTCACGTGGCATTATTGTGTAAATACTGAGAATCCACGCTTGGAGAAAGCATATTGATCCGATCCCGTTTCCTTTTTTCTTAAAAAACTCTTTAAAAAGAGTCTGTTAAAACATTATGGATAACGAATTTGCTGTATTACATAGTTGGCCCGACTAGCTTTGGTCTACTTGCGTGGGAAAAATGGCAAACGTAATAGCCTAATGTAATAACTCAAGTTGTGCATATTCGATCTTTTAGTGTTTTGTATAGGTCGGTTTCTTCGTGTACTGTCTTGGCAATGACTGATATTAGTGTTTGGCTTCCACCTGCAGCTATGATCATTCAATCCAAGCATACCTGCCTTATGACCGACAATGGATTAAACAAAAGACCTTTCAACATTTGAAGAAATTGGCTCATTGATTGATGTATGAAGTACCTGAGACCTCAAATTGCTGGCAATCTTAAATGTAAAGAGAATTATAGAGTGTCAATGTGGGGTATAGATGTGATGGGTATGCTGCGTAGTAGGAAAGTGTTGCTTTCAGCCCATATTTTTATCTGATACGTTTTGTAGGCGTTGATGAAGCGTAAGACGAGATAACAGCTATCGGCTTGGTTTTCTATATCCTCACCCCCAACACTATTTAGAAAACTTGGCCTTGTTTGGATTCTGGAGTGTGTGCTATTTAAATGGTGCATTTGCTAAATCTGAGTTCAGTCACCGACTGACGCAATTATGTTGCGCAGGATCTTCCAGGTCTTAATATGCCATTTACGTATAGCAAGTGCATGCGACAATCATTCCATGTGCATCGCTTGAGGTTTTTCTGTTGTGTGTGTGTGTTTTTTTTTTTTAATTTTTTGGATGATAAAAACAGCGGCATTTGATGATGCGTTACGGCTCAGGTTGCAAGATTTTGTCTACCAGATAAAATACGCTTTGATGGTTAAATTATTAATCATCCCCTGTCGGGGAGCATCGCCTTCTCATCATAATAAACTGCACAGTTTGGCTTGCGGTACGCTGGCAAATCAGAAGCATCTAATGCATAAAACCGGATGGTTTTGGTCTGAAAATGTCATCTTCTGTTTTGCCATTAACGTTCCATATAGCCCTTGCATTTTCACAAGGCCACTAGAGAGAGACCACCAGCAAATCAAGCGAACAAAACTACTAAGTGTGTTTGGGACAGCAATTTGATGCCTAACGTGCGCTGGGAAGGCCGTGGGGCAGTTTGGCTTTTACATAAAAACCAACGATTAGAAAAGATAAGGCCTTCAAAATCTTCCAAAGATAAAAACTTTGGATTACGGAGCTTCGTGCTAAGATGTACAAAATCATAATTACTTGTAGTTTGTTTCTATGACTACGCCAGAATAACCATCAAGAAGGAAAAGTATTCAGAACCTTCGAAAAATGGCTTTAGCAACTATGGTAGCCAACTATTGAGATCGCAGCTTTCTCAGCAACCACTTCTTTCTGAGAGAAACATCCAAAGCTAAAAAGGTCTTCGCCTTTCTCTCATCTTCCAACAGATCACAGGCATCCATTACCAACTCCTCATCTATGTCTGGCATAGCTTGGAGTGCACTTATAGCATTTTGAAAAGATCTATCATTGCTATTATCTTTCTTATTCATGAGTTTCTTGACCGCATCCGCCATATCAGATAAGGCTTTTCGTATTCTCTGGTCTTTTTTTCGTTTTTTGTCAAGAGGTTTGGAGTCAGGAGGCATTTCACCTCCCCTTTTTTTACCATAATCTTTTATTTCCGTGCTGCCAGTCAGAACTAATTTCTTAGACGCTTTGCCCATATTAAATTTCATTAACCCTCTTTTATCTCGGCTTGATGTCTCTGTGTTTCCAGTCACGATTTCATATCCAGATGGTCCATCCATTCTTATTTTCCCAGAATTTTCTATATCTGGGCCTGACATTGAAGCGTTGGCAGTGATGTCAATCCCCTCCAGTCTTTCTATATCTCGGTCTGATATTTTAGTGTTGCCAGTCACAGCTAAATTTACTGATGGCCCATCCAACTCGTTTGGTCTTTGGTTATCTTGCTCTACTATTTCAGTGTTGCCCATCACAACAGAATTTCCAGAAGCTCTATGTATATCCTTTTCTTTTGGCCTCTCCGCATCCTGACCTGATATTTTATTGTTGTCAGTGACAATCAAATTTCCACACGTTCCATCCATATCTATTTCAATAGTAATATTGTCTGCTTCCATCCACTGGATCTCACCCTGAGTACTGACTCTTGCATCTGACACTTTATTTCCAAAAATTTTGCACAAGTCAGGGTATAGATCTAAAAACCGATTTCTATATAAGATGGCATCCGGGTGGTCCTACAAACATCAAACAGGTACGAGTAAATAGGATTGTGAGAAACAGTAGACTACATGCAAGCCGACACCTCCAATTAAGGAAAAGAGATCAAGAGAGCTATGTCAACGGAGTAAAGAATATACCTTGACGTAGGCTTCCCAGACATCATTCTCAGCAATTACCATCTGCAGGGCTTCATCCCACGCAAATCCATCATGACTGAGAAGACTGCTGATGTCATCATGGTGTTTCATCAAGCAGAAATACTGATCTTCCAGGAGCTGCTTATCACATTGGAGTCCCAATTTAGTGCTAAATGCTTTAATCATATGAATCCAAGCTTGTTGATTGAATCTATTTCCAACTCTATTGCCTTGATTTACTTGCTCAATCATGAGGTCAATGAAACAGCATTCCATTGACTCCGTCCACTCTATTGTAGAAGCAGCATTATAAACACCGGGAAAACTGCCATTCTTCCCTTCACCTTTGAATTGTAAATATCCATGAGTATTCAGAATATCATCTAACTAACCCTAATGAATACCAATCAAATTAACCCTAATCAGCATTTTCAAAGAATTGCTATGAATTAGTGGCACAGGATAAGATTGCACTGTCATGAATGCGTTGAAAAATTTTCACAATATATTAATATTATAGACAAAGATGTCAACTTACTATCTTCCTCCCGTCAGATTATGTCATTTTAGAAACACAAATTATGTGTAAACTGAGTGAGAGAATTAATATTAATATAATAGTATTTCTATTAACACACAATTGCCAACACACTACTTTCTCGGGTTAGCCATAACTAAGGCTATGATATTAGGTTTCAGAATTTTATTTTTTTTTTATTTCTCAATTTTGCAATTAGAAAGACAACAATGGAAACCATAAACTTATAGTGCCATAGTTTTGTTCCATAGCACTAAATTTAGGACATCCCAAGAGAAAACAGATAAAAATAATTATGGAAAGAGAGAGTAATTGGTTCTGACCAAAGTTCAAGGCATAATTCACAATTTAACACAGAATCTAATCAATATGTGAGAATGCAAATATCTTTCATGGCACCCAGACTCCGTATACAGAGAAGCTGCCATATCATCCTAAAATAAGATATTAAATAGGTTTTAAAATCCAGTGATAGAATCGGCTTTATTTACCAGACCTATAAAAGTAAAATTAGCAAGATACATGAAAGAGTAAAATCACTTTCTGCTACCCTGGACGTTGGCCTCAAGCTTTATTGTCTTTTAGAGAAAGTTATTGAGCATATTAGTTACTCTAGAGTGGCTATAGGCCTGGCCTAGGAAACTGTTGTATTGGGGGTTGTGAGGATCACTTTTTGGACTATTAATATTCGTTGGGTTCTCAGGGGAAGGGGGACTTATTTTTTGGACTGAGTTTGGTGAGGAGAGTGCTGGCCTCTCGAATGCCAGGTGAGGAGTGGAGGAAGAGAGTCTTTCTTCATCATTTTCTTTGTATCTCAGTGTGTATTTTAGTGTGCTAGTGAGTTGAGTGACCTTTGTTGTTTCCTGTGTGAGCTGTGCCAGTTATATATTGTATTGAACCCAGCCTTTTGTGTGATTAATATCAGTTTCAGCATTACTTGTCTACTGTTTTATCTTGGTCTCTATCATCCAGCTTTTCCAATAATCAGTTCAATCAAGATTTAGGGAACGAACTGTCTGGAAAAACTTTCCTGGAGCCAATAAATGGTTGCTGACATAAAAATGCCTTCCATCCCTACTAAGCAGCCTAGAAGGCAACAAAAACACTATTACACTATAATGTCCAGTGACCACTCAAACTACAAGCAGAAGCTGCCCTAGAAACTGCCTTGCAATAGAAGTCACACAAAAACATACCTGTTATCAATGTTGGTAATTCACCACCAGGGTTTGTAATAGATGCCAAAAGGCTGTATCTTTTATCAACACATTCCTCTCCAAAGATAACACATAATTTGCGGTAGCCTGGCAAAGTTTTAACCCTAAGTGTTCGGGCTTCAGGGTGTACCTGCAGCAATTGTTTGTTAGCTACAAAAAAACTGAGACACTTTATTGGTGTAGAATAGTTCACCTTTGTATAAGCATCCCAAACACAGTCCTCTGCAGCAACCATTTCTCGGGTATCATCCCATGAAAAGCCATCCTGCTGAAGAAGCTTGTTTATGTCTTTGTACTGTCTCCTCAAATGTTTGAAACGATTCTTCAAAATATCTTTATCATGATGAGATTTGAATCTTCTGTTAAAAGAAGTAATCATGTCATTCCAAGCCTGCGTAATGAATGTCTGCCCCAATTTATTTCCTTTTTTCACCTGCTGTAACAACAAGTCAATGAGGCAACGATCCATTGGAAGTGTCCAATATGTTCTTGTACGATCTGTGCCACTGGTGTTGTTGTTCCCTCTTCCATCACCTTCAGAAGAAGATAGAGTCATAGCGGAACTATTTGTTCTCCCAATTATCAAAGAGCATCAAATATGAATTATAACAGTATCCAATATCAATTACATCAGTGTTTACAGGAAAGCCAACGAGCAATATCCTCATTTGTGCCCCAAGATTAAAAATCATGACTTCATTCACAAGGACAACGAAGATGATTTTTTTCATGTAATAAAAGGTCCAGATTACATTAATTATATGGATGACATAAAATAACAGACAAGTGCACTTGTTGGTTGTCTATGAGTTTGTAATGACCATTACGGACCAAGTTGTAAATCTTTTAAACACAACCACTTGAGCCAGTGAAAAAAAAAGAAGAAGAAGAAGAAGAAGAAGGAAAAATGTTGTAGGCGGTCACTCACCAGCGTTTATCTCTGATATATCATCTTGAAGGTTTTTCTCCTGATGCAAATTACTCATGACATCATCAGATCCACTTCTAAATATTAATTCCAAGTCATGATAGTTTGGCAAAGTTTTCATTCTATAAGCTCGCGCATATGGATGGGCCTACAAGAGTTTCAAGTCAATCAACACCAGAAACTTGAATTAAAAATGTCCATGCATCCATGCAACCCTCTCCACTCACATGAAGAGTCTTCGAGATCACATACCTTGACATAAGCATTCCATACATTATCATCAGCTGCTAGCATTTGTTGTTTTTCATCCCATGAAAATCCTTTCTTTAAAAGAACTGTTACATCGCAGTAATACTTTAACAGTTTCCTGTAGCGATGCCTTAAAAACCTTTTACCATGCTGAGAGTCAAATTTTGTATTGAACATCTCAAGCATATCTGTCCAAGCTTTCTTACTAAATGAATTGTCAATCTTATTGCCCCTGCCCAGCTGGTCAAGCAATAGCTCTATAAAGAATTGATCCATGGCAGCAGTCCATTCTGTTCTTGGATGCTCATTATTGGATGGGGCAATGCGTCTGATTTCATCACCTATAAAGAAAGGATTAACAATCAAATACTGATATTACAGGATGAATAATTTTTCTTTGAGAGATACTTTAAGCATCAAAAGTTTTAGATTACATCGCACTAACTATTTGAGCAAGCTTGTTTCATTTGTCAAATACTCCTCTTGTCTTATTTATAAGTCACTTCCAACATGTTTCACACAGAGCAAAAAAAATCTTAAACTTCATTAACTCGCATTTAAAATTCAACAACTTTCCAACTTTAACCCTATTTAATATACATTATATCTTATGTAAACAAATCAACACAATAATAAATGGAAAGTAAAATTGTACATCTAAACAAGATATTTCTCTTAGTACCCTATAAATAAGACCCAAAAAATGTCTTCTCTTCTTGCCCTATAAATAAGACTAGAAGAGTAATAAATAGCATTCTCAGTCTCACAAAAAAGTAAGGTTTCTAATTTGCCACATTAATATCCCAAACTCTTTCAGCTTATCTACAAGTTAACACTGAAAGTAGATAAGGAATAATAAATTAGAAATCAATTTATGATTGCTTCCTAGCAACATCAAGAAGTTTGTATCCAACCCATTCTCATTCAAAATGAAAGGATAGGCTGACAAGTAGTTATAATGTTAACAGTATTAAAATAATTATGTTGATGAAGATTTTTAGATGTTAATTTATCTGCAGCTACAATGAATATGCTGTGCATAAAGGAAGAAACTGGACACAGAAAGCAGCACTTGCCAAATTGTAATCTTTGTGCTTCGTCATCCAAGCTTGCATCATGGCTTGATAGACTATATCTTCCATCAGCAATTGTGGAGCCATAAATTACACACAAATCATCAAAGTTCTGCACTGATTTTGTTCTGTAGCCCCGTGCGTCAGGATGAACCTGCAGGCTATTCACTGTTATTGTATATTTTTTTTCAATATATAACTAATTATATCATAAGGCAGCGCACCTTGATGTAAGCATCCCAAGCAAAATCGTTCGCTATAACCATTTGACGAGAAGCATCCCAAGAGAATCCAATGCGACAAAGAAGATTCTTTACATCATTGAATTGCTTCCACAATGTTGCATAACGGCTTTTCAAAACATCTTTGTCACATTGAGAGCCAAATTTAGCATTGAACATAGCCAGCATGTCATTCCAAGCCTGCTTGCTGAAAGTGTGGCCAACTCTATTCCCTCTGCGCGAATGCTCTACCATTAGATCAAGAAAATAGCGTTCCATTATTGGAGTCCAATTCATCCTTGACCGTTCATTGCTCATAGCAGTTTGGCTACCCATTACTCCTTAAAACATGCAGACATACAATATCAGGAATGCACAAGGCAGGGCATATACCATCTTTGAGTTATAGGAACGATAGCAATTGTTCAAATAAATTATATTAAGCTATATCCAAGCTAATTTCCTACAGATCACTAAGAGTAAAATGAGTAGTCAAATCTTAATATTGTATTTGGCTAAATAATTACAGTAAACATTTGATGTCTCATTCAAATAATTGGGCCAAAACTTCACAGCAGGGGACCAACAGTTAAGCTCTTCTTTTTGTTTTTTTTTGTTTTTAATTAATTCTCAACGGGAAATTTGGACAAAAGGAAATCCATATTTCAAGCAATATAGCACTGGCCACCGAATGTAAATTTTATTAAGCGTCATAAAAATCCATCCTCCCACCGTAAATCTCTGCCTGCTATGTTCCAAATTTTCAAAAGTGGTGATCGCAACAAGCAAATTCACTATGATAAAGCCAGTTATTATTATTAATTCAAGGAAGCATTTCACGAAACCCAAATTCTCAGCATTTAGTCGTTATCAATGGTAAGTATTCAGTGTATACGATTATACATTTTCAGTGCCCAGAAGAACAACAATGCGAGATACGGAGAAAATCTATCGAAGTTTTTTTTTTTTTTTGACCAGAAAAAAATCTATCGAAGTTTAAATCCCGGAGTTTTGAATCATATCTCTGTGACGCATGCAGCAGCGGAACACATAACCACGAAAGTGCAATTGAGACGCAGCGAATAACGAGATTGAGACGTTGGTCCTCTTTCAAGGAGAAGGTTAAAAGTTGGGAAGTTTTACCAGGGGCTTATATCGAGGCTGATTGGCGCCCTGAAGGCCAGAACAAGTTTGGGATGTTGATAAGTTAACCCTAATCCGGAATAAGGAACGAACCCTAGGTGTTTGGTTGCAAACCCAAGCTTGGACGTTTAGATTTTTCCCCACGGTCAATACACACCATCGTTACAGTGAGTCAATGTAGACTTCTGTAGGTGTAGGGTGCCGCGTGAAAGTAAAACACCCCTGCTCAGTGCTCACCTCGACCCATAAATTTATACGTAGGTCTACGGCTTTTTTTTTTTTGGTAACAGGTCTACGGCTTTGAATGAAAGGCATGACTTATCCTAATGGGCTGGGCTCACACACAAGTCAGGCCCGTAAGGCCCACTGATGCAACAGAAACGAAGACGTTTACGCATAAAATAAATAATAATAATAACAATAACGATAATAAAATTAATTTTAACAAAATTTAGTCAATCGTCAATACTTAAAATTAAAATCATTATCAATGTAAACTATTTACCGATCTCTGAATATTTGAAACAACTGTGCCTCCCACTTAGACCAATAATAAAATATCGTGGTAGCTCTTGCAATATATATCGAGGCAGATTATAAAAGATTTTAATTTTAATGATGTGCGTCACTTCATAATAAAGTTAAAAAATTGCTTTCTTTTATTTCACTACATAATCTTTTATAAGGAAACTACATAAACAATAATTTCTCGTCTTTTGTTGGAAAAATTATACTATAAGTAACCAATCCTATTGTTTTTTTTTTTTCCGGCATAAACCAATCCTATTGGTTGAATGAATATAGACAGGAGAGCAATAAGAGTTTATATGACTACCCTTTATCATAATAAACGCCCAAAAACAGGCAAGGTTTCTTTATAATGACATAAGGAGTGCTACCTATTCAAGGGCTTAATAAAAGCGCCACTTTTGTCTCACTTTTTGCCCTGTCTATTATTCCACTTGTATTGTTTTCCCTTAATATTTAATCCACAATTCCTGTACCCGCAGTTAATTCAGAAATAGGTTATGATCAAGATAACAAAGACTCATATGATCATGCTCCATCCTTGACGCATAAATCCGAGGAATGTTGCCTCTTGGAGGGGCTTACGACTTATGTTGGCCTCTTCTTTCTAACTCTTTGGTTGAAACAGGGTAACAAACTGAATTGTGCCGCTGGGACGTTGGATATGAGACGTCACATAACTTACAGGGAAACGCAAGAACCACACAAGACATGCCGCTCTAAAACTTTCCTCAATTTCATTCTCTGTATGATGATAAAAAGCAATAATTCGCTCGCTAGTTTTCATGAATATGAAAATTCAGATTGTTCTATGCATTGGCTACTTGCCATCCACGCTGTTCACAAAGGGGACCAATTCAATGTTCTCAGGTTCTGAACTTTCATGATCCTCTTTTGAACTTAAGCTCTCACTAGGAAGAATGGAAGAGTTGGGATCAGCTCTTGGCACCAAAAATAGCAGGCAAAGAGGAGTAATTCTCAATATGTTACGGATCAAAGTAGCTAACCAGAGATTATTAAACTGTGTTCGCGTTATCTTCAGAATGTGGAGTAAGAAACCTCCTCCCCATGAGGACGACAGAAGCCCAGCATTATCAATTGACATAAGCAGAGCAAAGAATGTGCCTTCAATTCCTGAGGGACAAAGCTTTGAGCTGAGTACAAGCATAGGCATCCACTTGAGTCTATAGGTCATTTGAGCCACACTCTCAACAATGATGACAAAGAAATAATCCGGTACGCCAAATTTCAAGTTCCACCGCAAGACCAGAATCAGATCTAGCATGCCTGACAAACCATAAAACAACTGAGTCCAGAAGAGCAAGTCTCGAAATGCATAATCCTTCAGAGCATATTGGTATAGTATTGCGCCTAGCAGGGAGCCCACTGAACCAATTGAATACATAAAACCCACATTCTCCTGCATAAGCAGGATAAACAGCAATGGTTAGTGGCGTTTTATACCATGAAGTCCTATACGGAACTAGATTACAAGAATAACATAGTTACTAACAACTCTAGCAGAAACACGAATACTCTGGTTATATAATATAAAAAGCAAAGTCATGGTCCCTTGCGATAGGAATATGCATCTCAGCTTCACAGGTATGGGTCATGACAACAATAAACATGAGGTTGGATGCCATTATGTCATAGTCATATTGGAGAAACCATGAAATTTCCCATCTACATAAAGCCATATCCTAACCGTAAATCTCTGCGTAAACAAATACCTGAGAGAAAGATGGCCCATCCTTTGAGTCTGTGTACCAATAGAACATTCCTTCATAGATGTTCAAGCTCAAAGCAAAGGATGAGTACATATATAAACAAGGCCTCCATACATCGTCACTCTTTAATGTTGTCCACATAGATTTACCAGCGTCAATAAACTTCTGGCTGACCTAAACACAATACATGGAAGATCGAACATCAACTTATGTATGTATAATGAACATAGAAATGGCAAGCGTTATTTATACCTGTCGGTAAGCAAAGCCAGGAATGCGAGGTTCATCAAGTATAAATCCAACCAAAAAAACTAGTCCAGCTGGGATTGTCATTAAACCAAACACCCCCTGCAAGAGAGGAAAAAGCCTTTTAGTTTAGATACAATTCAGTACATAGGATATTAAGGAAAGGAAAATATTAGTTTCAAGAGGGGAACCATAGGGCCTATAAGGTGAACAAAGATGCCACTAATGGAGAATCCTATTAATGCTCCAACAGAAGAACTGAAGGCACATAAGCTTTGCATGTCAGGAGCAAGAGAGGG
The DNA here is from genome assembly GCF_004799145.2 of Neltuma alba. NCBI lineage: Eukaryota > Viridiplantae > Streptophyta > Magnoliopsida > Fabales > Fabaceae > Neltuma > Neltuma alba. Next base: position 23,678 of record NW_021635874.1, on the reverse strand, counting down.
ATGAGAGATACTGTTCTGTGCCACACACGCATCAATTGTCACATCAGCTATAGCCACCGCAGCACTTCCAGCTGTCAGTGACAAAAGAGCCAAAACAAGATGCAGGCTTTTGTGCAAAGACAACAGAAGCATAGAGATCACCCCTAAGAACCCTGCAAGATCCAAACAGAGGAGTTGTAACTCCGACTATAGTCTCCAATGAAGAAACTTATAAAAGTTACTCAAGCCATTCTTGCAGGTGGTACTAATTTGTCAAATAATTAATAAGAAACTTAAACAACGCGGACGTGATTACATTGTTCTGATAATAAGCCTTTGAATGTTGTCTAAAGAGAAGTTTCTGTACACATTCTTTCTTTATAACACAGAATGCATTCATCCTCATAGGAGCTACAAGCCTATATCACTCAATCCTTGATTAAGGGTATCAGATGAAGTCGTCAATTAATTAAATTTTAAAACGCAAACGACAGAAGGGAGCAAGTGCTTCACATGGTTTCGTCACAATTCTCCAGTGAGCTTCTTGCACAAATGCACCCGGATTCCAACCTAGTTTTCTGAGAGAAGAATATACCCCTGGACCTAATGGTCATTAGCAGCTCTCTTAATAAGGTGCTTATGAATGGAAGCTGGATTAAATAACAGCATACTATTTGACCTAATCCCATATCATATGGGCATATGTTTGACAATGTCTAAGTAAGCACTGAGCTTGGGAGTTGTGACTAAAGGAGACCTAAGAATGGAATAATCAATTATCCTGAGATTCAGGGACACTGAAAGGAGAGAGAAACATAATATACCAGCAAATACGAAATAAGGTCGTCTGCGGTATCCAAGAATTGGGAGAACATCAGTGAGAAGACCCCAAAGAGGCTTGACAATCCAAGGAATGGATGTGATTCCAGCATAAACCTGTGCTTCAGATGGCTGAACCTTCTGAACATCCTTCATATAGTACTTTGTTCCAACAGTCGAGAGAGCTCCACCTAGGCCCTGACTGATTCCATACACAGCGACGACACCGACTACAAAACTCCAATGCAACTCCCTCGAGAGCATTTTAAACCAGTGAACGGGAATGCAGAGACACTCACAAACCCCCCTGTTGGGTTCATCCTCTTCCACAGCTTCTTTGCCAGAGGGATCTTCAAGCTTTTCATCCTCCTGCATCTTCAAACTTCTGATGGATGGAAGGTCTCAACAAAGAATAAAAACCAAACTCAAGAAAAATCCTCACAGAAGAGGTATTTTTCTACTTCTTATTTCTTCAAACAAGAAAAATCTTCAGGTCTGGAAGCGGATCATATATTGGTTTCACTGTTCAAAAACTGGGCCTCCTAAAGATGAAGAGATCTCAAAGAGAAAACGTTGACCCACAGGGAGTGGCAGCAGAAAATGAACAAACGGGGGGGAATTAGAAAAGGAAAAATGCAAGAAATTAGTATGACCATGAATGAACCAACTTTGAGTAGTTTGGGTAATTCCTTTTTTTTTTTTTTCACCGTTTAGAGGCTTTCTGACACGTGAATCTGCAAGCAACCTACCGTAAATTCACATGGAATCTAATGGTGGTAAAATGGTTACCCGGGGATATTAGCGGCGTACTTTCCCATGATTGACTAATCAAACCGAAAAATGTCTGCATAAATATCTTTAAAATGTCTGCATAAATATCATTCTGTTTTTTGTTCTATTCTTCGAAAAATAAGAAACTCTATGCAAATTACCCAAAATGGCCAAGACCTTAAACGGCTATTCGCGAACGTGTCAGTGAGCACGACCAATTTCGGCGTCAGACTGTATGCGGAGGGCCAGGTTTTAAAGGTGATAATATCTTACTACTTTCAGTCCTCAATATAATAATTAATTTGCTAATTTAAATAAATTAAAAAAATAATTAAATTAATTATTTATAATAAATATGTGTTTTTTCTAAAATATTTTTATTAATCAAATTTATCTATTAAAATTACTATTATTATTATAATTATTTTTTAAAAATAAATAAATATGAGAGATAAAATAAATTAAAAATATATATTTAAGATTAAAAAAGTAGCATTTGGTAGCAAATTCGTTTGAGATAAAAGCGGCAATAAAATCCAAACACTGAAATAAATAATAGAAGGAGGGGAGGTTTAACGTGGGGCCCGGTGGGTAAGATGCCGTTGGCTGGCTCTATGGTGACCCCAAGAGAGAGGGCGGCTCCTCCGTCTGAAAACGGAGATTGAAGGGTCAATGCAAAAGTTCTTGGAGTGCGATGTGTACAGATGTTATCGAACCAGGAACCAACACGTGGGTGTCTGGAATAAATTAATACACTCCGCATCCAATGTTTTCGGCTATATGGCGTCGTATTCTCTTGATAACTCTGATCCTTTAATGATATGAAACTAAAAGCTAATGTTTCGTAGCATTTTTGTCATATACAAAGAGTCTAAGCTCGGGGCCTGCCTGAACTTCCTCTCTCTTTCTCTCTTTGTTTCTGGGGTGAAACCAACTAACCAAGTAACCCAGCAAGGGTGAAAACAAAGTCAGAAACTGCGAGCCCACATATATTTAACGTCGACGGAGAAGCTTCTTCATGAATCAGGCCGCCTGCCTCCAAAGGAGCTTTCTGCAAAAAAAGACAATCCTCGGCCACAACTTTGAGACATACCCCTGTCGTCTTCAGAGCGAAGAACGAAGTGGGGAAAATTTTACAGTTGCAGTTCTTATTGGTGGGGTAAAGATTACACTTGTGGTCGATCTAGCTTCTTGTTGTGGAGGAGGGGCGTATAACCCCATAAGATCTCAAATTGGCACGCCAATAAATAATTCAGATAAAAAAAAGTTGCAGCGTGCACAGGTGCTTCAACTTGTCCATAAAGCACGTGTAAGTGTTGTTAGAAGCGATCAAGCAGACTTGGCTAACGGGGGAGCAGTTCAGCAAAACTGCACATGTAATCACCGAAGATTCTCTTGTTATGTTTTTATTTGATTTGATTAAAGAGATTCTTGACTTGAATTCTAAGGTAAGTGGGTCATCTTTAATTATTATAGGAGATGCAAGTTGCCATCAGCCAAACAAACAGATAAACAAAATGCATCTAATTAATTTATAATTGGAGCCTCTTCGTGCAAGAATAAAAACAAGCATTTGCCGTCACTTTCCTGCTTCTTAATCGCGATTAAATTTCGGAAAGAGGGAAAATACGCTGAATAGATCGCAAGCGTTACCTATCCAGGATGACTCAGGATTTACACATAAGCATATTATATAACTCTAAAATTCTACATTAATTCGACTTTTCTCAGTTTTATTTCTCTCATTTTCTCAATCTTCACAATTTCTAAATCATTCGAGTCAATATATTTTTTTACTTAAACTTTAATCTTTCAACCATGCTTTTATAACAAAATAAAACCTCGTGAAGTTTAGAGTGAGAGAGAGAGAGATGACAGAAACAAGGAAAAGGAATGATGGTGATGAAGAAAGCTTAGAGAGAAAAAGACAATTACTCAAATAAACTCTTTTGATGTTAGTTTTCCTTCTTTCTCCTCACGTTTTGTGTGGAGCGCAAGTAGCAATGCTGGCAACAATGCTCATAAAAATCAGCTGCTACGAGTTATGTTGTACACGAGTAATCTGCAATCAACGAATCTGAGTAGGCATATTATGGTAAGTTGTTTGCCCAACATGAAGGAGTTAGGTTGCTTCATTCTCCCTCTCATACTAATCTCTGTGTGTCAATGCTGCTGACGAAATAACCGCGAAAAAAATATTCCATCACAGTCAAATTGGCAACCATGCATCTGTTTTCCATGACCAGCTTTTCACAATACAGCTTTTGCTAGTACTGAATTTGGACAGTCCTACCCAAGCAACGGGCAATGATACAGAAAATAAATATGCTCTGGATGCACATTAACAAGCTGGCCATCGACGAAGCCGCATTCCCTTCCTGATACCCAGAAATAGGAACAAACACGTCTCTCCCAAGGGAATGGAAGCTGAATCAAATCCTCTTTGCTTTATTGTGTAGCGTTTTTTTGCATATAGAATATCATGTAACACTGGGAAGCTCTGACCACTGCCTCCTCCACCTCAATTATCCAAGCATCATCACATCTGTACCATTGCTCCCTTAAACGTACATAGGAAACATAATGACCAGATTCAAGCGTCCCTGAATGTGTGACCACTGCGAAAATCTCAAACTGAGATAACATATCTGAATCATCACCTCCCAAAGCAAAAATCCTATTGCCAAATCGGCTCCTGATGATTGAAGATGACAAGTATGGAGTCATGTCTAAGGAAAATGGATAGTGCATGTAGCGATCTACTTTCTCGTCATTCTTTGGACAAAAGAGTGCTGAAATCGCTTCATGTGCAAGCAAAGAACCAGGGGAAGCTTTCTTATGGACATTTGCTTCAAAGAGTCCTGTTTTTCCTGACAGTTCTGACAGTAGAATTTCTGGTCAGAACCCAACTTTTCTGGCCTTGTGAATAAATCTAGGCAGCCCTGCAGTGTTGACATACTGCTATCCTCATTCCGTTTGGGAAGCTTCGTACCCTTTTCTGCCAAAGAGCGGTTGACATTATCCAAGTCAAGTGAAATGTCCAGACAAGGGTCATAGGTTGTTGAGGTGAATCCACAGACCAGACAGGTAACATCAGATCTCAACAACCCAGAGAACACTCGATGAGCAATACATTGGCAATCCGCATTATCTGTGAAAACAATGGCAGGCATCATCAATTTGGCCAAAACATAATAACTAAGAGATGCTGACTAGGCTAGTCATTTTCTTATTTAGTGGTAAGATTGTTTTTCACTCAACGTCCTTGAGATCTATCTGAAATGTGCCACATAACACAAAAGAATTTAAAAAACTTTGGATGTAAAGCTATTAGACAGAATTTGAATAGCGCATTAACAGAGTGCCATATTAAGTGAGCACACCTATGTATATAATCACCTTTTACAACTATATTTCTTCCTGGCTATTTACACATGAGATACCCAAAGAATCCTACAATCAGTGCATGTCCAGACTGAATGCCCCAGCTGCAGATCATATATGTTTACTACACTGGAGACACGAAGAGCCAAATATTTGATTCTAAAATTGAGCATGTGATAGAACGAATAGGCAGGTAAACACCAAATCTCAGAATACAAGTACCTCTGCTTTTGTTTGTTGTTTTGCCCTCTCTCTGATGAATCATATCCAAAATCGAAATGAAAAACTCATGAGCATCCTGCTGTTCATAACTTGCAAAATTTTCTGAATGCTGCCACCAGCTTGAAACAAAAACAAAAGGTTTCAGCAACTACGGTACCGGAAACTTGAGCTTTTTGTGCATCAAAGCAAGATAACACATCCAAAGACCTGATTGTTTCAAGTCTGAATTGAAGATGCTTCGGGAAAAAAAAATTGCAGCTAGATATATGCAAGAAAATAATCAAAGTCAACCTTGTGGCGTGAAAAAGTATTAAGCATCAGGTCGAGCCTTAAAGCATGACTAATGAAGCAAATTTTATCAGGAGGATCTAAAACAAAGCCACTGCGAGCAAACGGAGTGCACCACAAAAACTGAAGTAGAATAGATCCAACTGATTAAATATGTCAATCATTATATTCACGACATTAACGCCTATCTAGTTGCAGAATTAGCTAAAATCAGGGAGTTCAGAGACAGAACAGTTGCATACCTGTAAAGAAACTGAGCGGGGCTATATGGACTGTGATCGCCTGAAAACATGGCCGAAAACATCGTATGAACATCACAGAGCAAACATAGCCGGTCGGTGGCTATTTTCTGACAAGATTCAGGACGATGCTCACCACTCAGGATATAATTGCTGAAAGGAGGAGCATGAAGCAATGCCTGCAATACAGAATTCATGAAGCAAGTGCTTCCCAAATTATTCAATCCCCTCAAACCCGGCGGATAACACGATTTCTCCCGCCGATCGGTCATAGGAACGCCACATTTAGATTTCTTCGGATCCAATGATCCAATGCCTGAAGCTGACCTCCTCCTTTTGGTCAATCTTTGTCCAATGCTTTCATTTCCATAATCATTGTTTGGCGTAACCGCTAAGTGCTTAAACATCACAAGTTGATCAAAATCAGGATCATAGATTTGATCACGGCATAGTCCACAATAGATCTCTGCCCTTGCAGTATCTACAAACATGCTATGGCCAGGCTCAGATTGGGGATGCGCAAGTGTATGATCCAGACAAGCGACTGAAGAGCAAATCAAACAAATATAAAGTCTACCTTCATATCTATTACAGTAATCGCATCTAGGTATCTTTGTATTGGGTTTCTTGACACTAGACTTCCCAGTTGGGGAGGTAGCGAGGAACTTCTGGATCGCTTTGTAACCATTTAAACCGTGTTTGAGCTTATAATCAGCAAGATGCTGGCAAGATTCTGGATTTGCGTATGTAGTAGGGTTTATCTGGAACATAGATGAAGCTTAATTGAACGCTAAACGGATAATAAGAATATAATTATCGCAGAGACGGAAGGTATTGGGGTATCTTTCAGCGATATGATCTAGAAAAGGAAAGCGAATAACTAACACAAGAAATTATTTAACACTGTATCCAAGAAATGAAAGGAAAAAGGAAATCGATTTCGATTAGTTATTGGTCGTTTTCTTGACGAGGGAGATGAAACAACCAAGCTCTACGCTTTATCTGACTATCGGCGTCTGGAGAGAAGACCCAACATAGACGCACAAGTTCTAAGCTTTTTAATTTTCCATCGCCCTGTCAAAAAGGGGAAAAAGAAGGGAGAAAAAAAACGAAGGGACCGACTCTCATGACATAAAGCATAAATTAGACTTTTTTTATTACCTTATGGTTTTAACTCATACGTATTCTTTTGGGCCAGTAACTCATACGTATTGATGATTATCTTATACTAGTATAAATTAGAAATATATCGTAAATAATGTCTTCACCTTTAAAAGTGCATTCTCCTTAATTTTCCGCGTTCGGCGTTCGGCGTTCGGCGTTCAGCCGCAGCTTAACCTGAGGAATGTTCGAAAGAATATGTGTAATTTAGAAATGTGAATACTATACACATATTTTTGATACTAATTATAAGATATCTTTGATTTTTATTTTGTTCTTGTTTCTTATATTTATTTATTTTTTTAAAGTAGTCGTTGTAATAATGATAGTTTTAATCAGTATACTTGATTAACAAGGATATTTTAAGAAAGACAACACCTATTTATTACAAATAACTAACTTAACTAGTTTCCTTAATCTACTCAAATTAATCAATTAATTCTTATATTAAAGATAGGAAGTAGTGCTATATACGGATGATATACGGATGGAATGGAGAAAGTATAATTTGATATTTAGCGTTTAATTATGACTCAATAGAAAGCGGTTGGGTGGGGTGTCTGTTAATTTTACTGCTAAACAGATGCAAATTTCTTGAAGACAGGATAGAATTTCTGGAGAAATCTGACGCTCTGTGAGTACTAATTATCGTCGGAGATCGTAGTCGGTGATCATCTTCTTATTTCCATGGTCTTCTTGGGCTGTTTGGTATATTTGGGCCCTAACTGAGGGCCCAATTAGCAGAACAAGTAATGCGACCGTGAATCTGGGGGTAGACGATTCGTTTCTTTCTCATGGCAAGCTGAAAATTCCGAAAGATGACTCTTGGAAGCGCCAATTTGCCATTTAAAATTCTCAAGCTGCGATCTGTTGGTGCTCCTGCGTTTTCTTTTGAGAGTTCGTTCTTGATCCTTTCATTGTTTGAGTCGCGGATGAAGCTTTTAGTTTTGCGTAATAGACTATCCCGGCAAAAGAATACCAGATAAACTCGGAAGGTGAGATTACTGTTACTCTCTTTTACGAGAGCTCCTCCTCCTCCTCCTCTCGTTCTCTTTTTCATTCTTGGTAGATCTTTCACAATAGTTGGTTTCATTCAGTTCGGTGCGACATTTTTCTTCTCTCCCTCTTCTCCCTCCTCCGCGAGAACTTGTGATTAGCGGCATGGCTTAGAACATAGTTCTACTGACACTATCGAGTCTTCGCGTAATCGGGATAAACGGAGTCTTTTTGTTGGATGGAATGCCCTATAGAGCATGAGCATTTATATCAAAATTCCCGCTTAATATGCGTAACACTGTGGGAAATAAATAAGATTCTTCTTTTCTTTACAAAACAATTTTCCATTATTCCCGACAAGTGCACTTCGTTTTGCGTAGTTGTGATCTGTGAAACTGTGACTGTGACTACACGTTGGCGGGTTTTCTTACCTTCATCTTGAGGCTGTTTATGCCCGTCATTTGTTTAGCGATTCTCTTTGTTCTGATGATCTCAGGTCTGTTATTCCTGGTGTTTTGTGTTCTGTGTATACATAGCGTTAATGCGACGATATTAATTTATATTCCTATTCGTGGATGAATGGACTAGTTTTTTGCATATTTGGAGAAACGGAGATGGATTTTCTTACCTTCGTTCGAACAGTATATGACGTGTATGCTCATTATCTGTCAGCGGAAGTATTTTTCCTGCAGTCCTGATGTTCGCGGCTTCTTAATTCCTGCGGTTGTGTGTTCTGCATATATCTAACAATGAATATGATGATGATTGAAGTCCTTATTCTATGTGTGTATGAACCAGTTGCTATGAGGTGGATATTGACCTCCTACCCTGAAATATATCTATGCAGGAATATGAAACTTTCTAACAAATTCTGGGTGTGGTACAGCGATACTTTTTCTTCAAAATTTTGTATGTCTTGGGAATTTATTCTTGTGCATTAAGAATGTCAAATACCACAAACTTCCAGCTAATTCATTTTATCCTCTAATGGGATTTTACCCTCTTGGTTGAAGGTCTAACGGGTGAGCTGAAACTCCTGTATTTGATCCTAAATACTGGAGAATCGACTGAAATCTCTGGATGATGGCCTGTTCAGAACCTCTAGATTCTGGAGGGTCTATCCTAGTAAATTCCGGTGGCTTAAGGAAGCCTCGGATTCTTCTTGCTGCAAGTGGAAGTGTTGCTGCTATAAAGTTTGCAAACCTCTCTCACTGCTTTTCGGAATGGGCAGAAGTAATAGGAGTTGCCACGAGAGCATCTTTGCGTTTCATTGATAGAACAGCAATTCCCAAGGATGTGATCTTATATACTGATGACGACGAATGGCATAGTTGGAATAAACTGGGGGACCGTGTGCTTCACATTGAGCTTTGTCGATGGGCTGATATCATGGTCATTGCTCCTTTATCAGCAAATACGCTAGGCAAGGTAATCAAAGAAATTTTGGCAGATTTGTTTCTCTACATTGTGTCAAAATCAAAACACTGCATAATAATTTGCTGCATGTAAAAGAATCTGACTTGTAAAAGGCTCCATATTGACCAGTTACATGATGCTGTGTTGGTTCCTATCCATGAATGTATTTGTTCAGTTTTTCAAGTTTACATAGATTTAGCAATCGATGCATATGCATTCAGATGCTTAAGTTGTTGACATGTGAAAACTGCCATTCTGTTCCTTGGCCTTAACCTGAATAACTGCTGTTGTAGATTGCTGGAGGATTGTGCGACAATCTACTGACATGTGTTGTTAGAGCATGGGACTACAGCAAGCCCCTCTTTGTTGCACCAGCCATGAACACTTTAATGTGGACTAATCCTTTCACTGAGCGGCATCTCATGGCCGTTGATGAGCTTGGCATTAATCTCATTCCACCTGTTCCTAAGAGGTTGGCTTGTGGGACTTACGGGAATGGTGCAATGGCTGAAACTTCTACCATCTTTTCAACTGTGAGACTCTTCTTTGAGAAAAAGTCTGAGCAAGGTAATGGTCATATTTAGTGATGGTGACATTGTAGAACTAAGGATGCTTTGGTAGAACCTATTAATTTAATCTCTTTAATTCTTGTATCAGTTTCATCATCTTTGTTTATAGTGATTACGATTCCACTATTACAGGTGTCTATTACAGGAATAAGTAATGGTGCAGTTCGGTGGTGTCTGCCACAGTGTTGCTACCTGATTGTAAACCTTTTCAATCACCGTTGTAGGCGTTTACACACCTCATACACCAGTTTGGAGTTCATATCATGTATCAACAAATCACCATTTTACAAAAATCTTAGCAAACATGTATGTAGATTGACCTCAAATTAGTTGACAATCATGCGGATGATCATAAAATGGAAAAGGGTATGGATTACTTGACGGAATTGCGGATGATCATAGAAGTGATAGGGTATGGATTTTCTGAAGTTGTCGGTTATGAAATACCACATGGCAGATGGTCGTTGGAAGCCGATTAATTCGTCAATTTTTTTAACCCATGGTTTGATAAATTGTATTTTTAAAAGCTAAATACACATTGTGGATCAAATAACGTAAAACCATGACGGCAATCTTCGCTAACTATTCCAGCAAATCACGGTACTTTTATTGTTATTATTTTTTCCAAGCAAAATGGATCTACTTAATACTGCCTCCAAACTACCCAGCTATACTTGAAGGCGCTTCGGTATTCCTTCTGGTCAGCAATTAAAAGGTCATTGTCCGAAGCTCGCGCTATTCCTTCTATGGATTTTCTAATGTCCTTGGTCCTAAATGCGAGATGGCAGATGGTTGTTGGAGCCTTTTTCTTTTTCCTTTTTTTTTTAAAGAAAAGGCAAAATGATCCATATTAGATAATAGAGTTGGAGTACAAAGTTATAGGACAGATATAAATTAAACAAATTAAAGAAATACTCCTTGCTATAGGAATTGAAAGAAACTAATGAAAAGGACCGCAGCAAAAAAGAAAATATCCTGCCAAAGAGCATGAGGGGTGAAAAGATGTATGCTGCTTGGGAATTGGAATCTTTTTGTTAACCGCTAGAATGTTTAATGTATCTTCCTCCGTAGAGATTGGGTTGTTGGGACCTGAATATGAGTTGTTGGTAGATATGTTTCTACCGTTTAACTCTAAGGTTTGGTACATGATATATCTAAAAGTCAAACAGAAGTTGTTGATCAAGTAGCGTAAAAACATGACAGCAACCTGGGCAGTTTTATAATGGGGATTCAAACTTTTTCTCATATGGTGAGAGATTAATATTTTCCCGTTAGATTCAATCATGTTAATTTTATGATTATTCTTTAATTCTTTAATCAAAGTGGATGACTTAAGTGATGCTTAATATTCTTTTCCAAACTATGTGGAGTGGCTTCTCTTCACTTAGTGGGAAAAGAGACCATTGTAACTGCGGCCCATTGGGTTGAATTTAATGAAACGATTTTTAACCCTAGGTGTGAGAGGAGCAGGAAGAGGGGGAAAATTTAATTTAAAAAATTAAAAAAATGGGACTATAAAATTTCGATGAAGAAAAAATGTGAGATGGAAGAATAACAAAATTAATTAAAAACTTTTCTTTAATTTTTCAAACTGAACTTATTGAAATTTTTTCTCTATTTTTTTTCTCGTCCGCTGTACTAAACAGACATTAAAATTACATGTTAAATCCGTTGTTAAAATTTGAATTTTCAAATATGCTGTAAAGGCAAAATAGAGAGAAAAAGGTCCCAGTTTATCCAACAACTACACTGCGTGCGCGTATGGGTGGTGGTTCTTTCTATTCATACTCCTTGCCACAAACAGTTAGTCCCAAATTTATCAGCAAAAGTTGATCTAATTAATAAGAAATTAGTTTATAATTTACAAGATCATGCGTGAAGACTTTGTTGGTGACCTAAGTGCTCACTGATTAACTCATCTAAACTTTTATTAAAAAAAAAAAAAGTCCCCAGTTTATTGTATTCCTTTCATGGGCATAGACCGTAGCTGCAGTACCGTGGGGAGTTGATGCCGACCCTCCTACTTGAAATTACTAGAACATTCCAACGTTTTTCCCCTTTGGGTTATGATAATGTTATTGAAATATCGTTCAGCTGTCACATATTCTCCAGTATCAGGCCGTGAATAAGAGTAAACTGCCATATAAAATCTGAAACTAAAAGAATGATCGATTAATTTCGATTTGCATTGGAGAATATAGCATGTAGCGCATGCAAAGTTGAGCAGTCGGATCTTTCTGAGGATAAAAGGAAACGCATAACAAGCCATCGCCAATGATGCGCGAGCTTGAGTATCTAGTGAGGAGATATTGCGTTCAACCTTTATCCCCTGCTCAAGGCTCAGCACAGAATTCGTTGGCTATATGCCATTTGACCAGTGAATTGGAACTTGAGATGCGAAAAATGCGTGGGAATCTCTTCGCGATCGCTTCAGTCGATTCATCTCTCCGATGGGGCTAGGCGCCGTATTTGTTACTGGCATGATAAATGGCGCATAGATATAAGAAACCCCAATAATTGAATTGTTGGAGCATGTCTTGAATCCATTCATAACATATTAATTACATCTCACAGGCCCACCATGCCCTAATCGGGTGTTTACGAACGAATTCAAAATTCACTCTTCTATCTGAGCATTTAGCAGCAATAAGCATCCAAATAGGCGCAGAAAACTCCTTTTTCTCATGGTGGAATAAACCATACGGAGTTTTATTATTGCACAGATAAGCAATCGTACGTACATTCAAGAACAGAAACAGAGTCCGTTTGGAGCAACAGTCAGATAATCAGGAGCAAGAGAACCCCAATTCACATAGTTACAAGCAAAATAAACATGAAAGATACGATCATAGATTAAAGTACAGGCGGAGACGTGGAATTAAAAGGAAACATGGCCAACAACAGGGTACTTAGCTTCGAACTTCTTTTCCCAGTCGTTGAGGACGCCGATCTCCTTCTCGGAGAGGCCATCGAGGGAGGGTGAAACATCCTCGTCGTTTTTGCTCATCTTGGCCAAAGCTCGGCTGGCGTCCTTGCCGGCGAACATGGCGTAGGGGCCACCGGGGCCGTAGAAGGATTTGCCGGCACTGACGTCGAAGACACGGCCCTTGACAGCGACATAAATGGGTTTGGATGGGTCGGAGCCGTTGTATTGGCTAAGCTGCTGAGGGCTCAGCTCCATTGGGTTGTAGCAGCGTTGATGAGCGAAGAGAAGCGGAGAAACGAAAGACGGATGTCAGAGGTAGAAGACGACCCTCCTCCAGTCTCGGCTAATTGAACGGTATGCTTTTCACCTCACATTCTTCTTCCCTTTTTTATGTGTTTTTTTTTTTAAATTTTTTTGTCAATCCTCCGTGTCATCTCATTTCACTTCAAATACGCTCAATGCTCACTCACCCAAACTCAAACCCCACCTTTTGCTTTGTCAAAAAATCTCTTGAACGCCTAAATTTGTTTTCAAAACTTAATTTCCTTAAAGTTTGAATTTATTAATACGCTTTCAAATTATTAATTATCCTCAATAAATTGTAATTTAATATTTTCTGTTACAAAAATATTTTAAATTTAAAACTTCAAAGGACTGATAATTTGAAAAGTACTAACGATAAATTTAAAAGTATAACTTACAATGTTAATTTTTTAAATAATTTTTTTATTGATGTTTACCCTTCCTCTTTTAATTTAGCTTTTGATAAGGCATCAGAATCTCGAGAGCGACCCGTAAGGGACCACAACAAAGAAAATATAATTTACGATATGCAGATTTTGTTCATGTCAAATACCTGCTACTTCTAGACAAGGTGAGATAACTCCAGTTAACGAATGGACAAAATATTAAAATCTCTATCTTTAAGAGAGCTTTCTTTGAACCCATGACTTAAACATCTCTAAGTATAATAGAATATTCACATCTCCAAGTTCAAATTATTTTTTAAAATGAAATAAAAGTGATTTTCCGTTACGAAAGAAGAATAAAAAGGAAGACGTCAATAGGTTGACATTAATTTATTTTGTTGCCATACTAAACAAAAATTCAAACTCATTCACCCGAGAAACTCAGTGTGGATGTGATTTGTTTACCCTCACTTTTCCTCATTGTTCTTTACTGGGGCAGGAATCACGTTCCTCCTTGTTCACCGCAAACCACAGGAAAAATTCTCTACACTTTCTAAGCATTGAATTCCAAAATACACATAAAGTTGAACATTTCGATGTGATAGGAGTATGCGGATGACCATACACTTTCAATGTTAAATCGTTTCATCTTCACCCATCTCTCTCCCTCTCAATGAAAGAGAAGAAAATCATCGAAGTCCTGTTGTTAGTTGAGCCACAGACCATGCACCGCCTTGATCAAGTATGTTCACGCGGTTTTCTACCTAAACAATTGTTGGCGTACGGTGAAGTGAATGGTGAATTAACTTCAGAATAACCATGTTTCTTAATATAACGCAACAGTACAACTCATTAAGGCATTAAGCATCGGCAACGTTTTTAAATAAAATTTAAAAAAGAAAGAAAGAAAGAAAGAAAACTAGAGCTCTTCTAGTTCACTACAAAATCAGTCAGGTCAACTGGACAAGAATTTGTATATTGTTCTAAATCAGGAGCGATTTATGTCTCATGGTACATAGCGCTCATCATGATACGCCACCAATAAGCACTGACTTCTCATCCTGCTTTAATCAAATTCCCTTCAAAGACAATGCCGTGCTTACCACGAGATCCAAATCAACTCAAACTGACACCCCCTCCTGAATACTCCACCTCCTGATCATGAAAGCAAAAGCAGGGTTAGAATACAAAAACAAGCAACTACACTTGGGTAAATCCACAGCATCACAATCACGAAAATGATGGGACCAATAATGCAGTCCTTAAATGAGTAATAAAATAGAGAGAGTTGGTGTGGTGAGCTGGTATCCAACTAAATTTATATTTTCAACGTCGCCCATCTGCCTCAGATCGGAAAGCAAATTATATCTATGATCTATAAAGTTGACATAGTAAAAGCAAAAGCATCTTTGTCTCTGCTCTCGACCTAACAAGTAGTAGATCTAGCTACTTTGCACCTAGTCATTTAAAAATAACTGTCCAAGTTAATCTCCGATAACTTTCACAGCCTCAAGAAGACCAACATGCTTCAAATAGGTGCGATACATTAACATCATCTTTATCCTAGAATCCTAACTAAATTCAACAATTTGCTGACAATCTGATAATATCTTCACGGTGACTTATTAAGAGGAAAAATAAAACGAGATCTCTTTTATCAATTAAAATTTACAAGAGTGGGGAATTGAACCAGATGTAAATAAGACAAGAAAGGAAAATATCTTAAATTACCCATTCCCCCAATTGCTTTCAAGACAGCAATATGACGCTTCTAGCTTCTACGGTTTATGTTTCGGTCAACAAATATTTTAAAATTACTTCAATAGAAGTAATAGACAATTAACTTTCTTTATGAAAACGAAAATCCAACCTGAGCAGGTGGCAAGGATGAGACCCAGTCTGAAGCATGTGTAGGAAGAAGGCCCAGGGAGTTAAGCTGCACAAGGTATTGACATAATTTGCATGAGGAAAACATGGAGACACAACATACTCAAAAGTTACGTAAAACTAATATAATCCCCTTGAAATGTTGCCTAAGTACTATTTTGTGCACAAACTTTAAAATATAAATTTTATCTCCTTATGCAGTTATAGTATAACAAAAAGGGAAGATATTACATATAAGTTAAAAGAAACTTTTAAAAGCCAAGTGACTGTCCCATGATATCTTAAGCAAGAGAGGAAATTCGAAAAGAAGATGGGAAAACAAAGTATCACACGACCAAAAAAAAAAAAAGTATCATACGACAGTCATGTTGCTTTCAGAAGTTGGTTTCATCTTGCAGGTAAAAGTTCTCTATTTTTGCAATAATCTAGAAGGATGTGAACCAAAGTGGTAATTATGCTATAGTTCAAGGAGATTACATGCGTCTTCTCCTAAAAATTACTAGGAAGAGGATGAAAACTTCAAGGGACAAGTCTATATATATTACCTTCCAAACACCTAGGGCCAAGCCCCCCAAATTAAGGGCTATGAAAAGCAACTTAGGTCCAAGAAGATCCACTTTATGGTCTTTGTACGGCTCAAAAACTGCATCAAATGCACATCTCATTAATGAGCTCAGAACAATCTAAACTGCTCCAGGTGGTGTTTCGTACAAAACATAAATCACAAACCATTAGAAGGTTGCAACTTGGAAGCAGAAACGCGGGTCAATATAGCAGAACATGCAACCAATGTGAGAATTGGGCTCACCACTTCTTGGTGTAAGACGGGCAAGCCCCAAAAGTCCAAGAAGCAATACCAGAAAATAAAACTTAAAGGAGCGGAGCAGAGTTGATAAGCCATTAGAGCATCAATAAAATATCCACTCAATTTCTAATCGTTAAGCACCAGTGTATAGGAAGTAGGGTCTTTGAGATTAATTATACAAAAATCAACATGGTTTCAATCATCAATAGATTTATTTCCAGTAATAATTTGACCCACTAGCAGTTGACAGCAGCATACAATAAGTCTGAAATTCAGTGACGCCAATTCTTAGCTAGAAAAATACTTTCAGGCTCAATGGAGATGACATTGACAATGGCAACTCGATGTGCAAATTTTCTGCACATAATTAGCAACATGCACAAGACTGGGAGAACAAAATGGTGATTCATAGGGCATGGACGTCAGAAATTCGGAGTCAGATATTCACAACGAATTTGAATCACATAAATGCTACTCTTGTATCTCTTAAGCCTTAAATATCAATTTTATATTACATTGGTAGTATTTATAACGATTGCATTATACATTTGAAACTTAAACCATAAACAAAAAGCAATGTTCAGACAGAGGCATAGTGGCTTAAGAATTCTATAACTTTTTTGGGCACAGAGTAAAACATCTTACTCTTTCCAACCCCTTGTAATGCGCTTATTGGTTGCCAAAGAGCTGAAAAGGTGATACCAATGCTAAACAAGTGAACCGTGTTACCAGCCATCCACATCATGAAGCCCATCATCAGTAAGTTCTTAAATGGCGCTTGTGCCACTTCCCACGCTTTCTGTTAGCAAAATATCGAAGATCTGAACTTAAGACTGCAGTCAATCCAGTACATAGAACTAACAATACATGCATACCCTAAAAATATAAATGAAAACTCTAGTCAGGGCAAACAGTCTTTGGGGGGAGGGGGCATAAATTTTGCATCTCTTTTGTCCTTGCTTTAATGAGTTCCGTGATCTAATCTTACTGTTTTCCACTGCAAAAATAAACATGATGACACTTCATGGATGAAGCTAACACGCTCTCCATGTATGTGGTTTAGAATTAATGAATTACACACTTTAACATCGATGTAAAAAAATTAAAAAAGAAACTCGATTTATAAAATATAGTGAATCAAGAGATTATTATGATGATTCCAAACACAAACATGTTTACCAAATAATGTTACCTGGGCTTTCCAGTTGGATTCTGCGTCCTTCTTTTGACGACTCAAAGAGGAATCATCCTGTGAGAAGAAAAGAAGAGAGGTAACCCCAAAATCGAATTGAATCAAGCGTCACGATACAGGGAGATAGGAATAGAACCTGGTCTATGGAAGCGCGAGAAAAACCAGGAGGATCCGGAACGTCACGAGAAGAATGAGAAGTAGAATTATCGGTGAAGTCAACGGCCCATCGTCGTCCCCCGCCTCCCATCACTCCCTTTCCCTTTTCCATCAGTAGATTTGCTCGCAACTGTCCGACTAGGCCTCGCCGTCGCAGAAGATGCTGTTCGCGCTAGAGCGTAAACGGCACCGCGTGTGTAGCAGAAATAAATAAGGCGAATATCATCCGTACAAATTCATATGGAATATCAATATCAATATTAAACATAAATTGTAATTGTATGACTTTTTTTTAGATCTTTTTATTCAACTTTTTCACAGATTTTATATCATGTACGATAGTACACTTAATTATTAGATATAAAAAAGTTAATATTAATAACTATAAAAATGTCTTTTTAATTTTTTTAAAAATATCATATTTAAAATCATTTAAAATCAGAAAGGGTTTGCTTTGGCCTTGTAAAACTCCAATAACTTTGTATCTCAAATTTATAAACATAAATTAGACATTAAAAAAGCTTCCCATCAAAAAGTAATTTCCTGTATAAATTATTAAAAGGAGTACTTAAAAAAAATCAATATAAGTTTTCTATTGATAACTTAATTTTTTTTAATTTCTCCAAAATACACATCACGGCACCAGGTTGATGCTCAACTTGATTGATTTGATCAGATCTCTGTACAGCCTAGTGTTTCATTATAATGATGCAAGAACAGCATTTTAGGAATTCTCCAATTTACAGATCATTTAAATGGTTTTCTTGTTTAAAAGAGAGAAGGGAAAAATATTTTGGATCCAAAGAAAAAAAAACATAAAATACTACTTCTAATTTTAATATAAAAAGTAGATAACTAAGTTATAAATATAAAGAAAATTAGTTAAGTTAATCATTTGTAATGAGTAATTGTTGCTTTTTTCAAAATA
This sequence comes from Neltuma alba, assembly GCF_004799145.2. Taxonomy (NCBI): domain Eukaryota; kingdom Viridiplantae; phylum Streptophyta; class Magnoliopsida; order Fabales; family Fabaceae; genus Neltuma; species Neltuma alba. Next base: position 5,251 of record NW_021635874.1, on the reverse strand, counting down.
CCTTTATTAATTATGTATACTATAATAGAAACACATGATTACTACTTTAGAGAAAAATGAATAAATATAAAAAACAAAGTGAATTAACAACTTATATTTAGAATTAAATTGAATTTGTAACTAACTCTTATATGTAAGACAAAGATAGTACCATAATTTAGGGACTGCCAAGAATGGAAACCTCTGGCCCCTTGAGGGTTTCATTAGCTCTCATTTCAAGCAGCAGGGAAGTTAAACTAAAAATTAAATGTATCCATGAACTGAATTTATAAAAGAACAAGACAGCCAAAACTGTATTATTTTGCAATGAGCATTCCCAAACAATACACGCAGAGGGCGGAGGAAAACAAACGTATTTTGGCCTGCGAGTCCTGCATCTTCTCCGCCTTATACCTCTCCTTTTCAGAAAACTGGTTTTAAAAAGAAACAAAAGCCTAACTGTAATGTTAAGCTGTACAAGAATAATGAGATAGGAAACTTCTTTGTCTGACAAGCTCGTGAAGGTCGTGAACAATTTTGAACACAGCATCTGGTCTCGCTAGCCTCAGTGCATTTTGCGACATTAACTTCAGCTCCTCAGCTTTTGGACCAAACCAATCAGCAACTATTTTTGCTATTTCCTTTGGTGATTTAGAGAACTTCCCACATCCATTTTCAACAACATAGGGCACGTTCCCAGCTTCCTGTAACCAAACAAAACTGTCGTAAATTACTGTTTCCGGGTCTTGTGTGGCAGAGTGCTGACTCACTCGCAATATTTAGTTATGTACGTTACAGGTGACAGCAGCCACCTCTATTCCTTATCAAAAATACTCACTCCGACTCTCAAATATTAAGAAAAGTAGTTGACATCAGTAGGACCTCTTAACTTTGTCACAAATGAAACTAATTTTCCAGAAGTGCTCTTCATTTAATCCTCTAATCTCAATTTAATAATAGGTAATTAATTCTCCAATTTTAAATACAAGAGTGCCTCACGAAGACGGATATTATTCTTTAATGATGGACAGAAGTGGGAGAAAATATTTACTTCACCAGACATAACCTACCTATTCTTATATTTTGGACCAAAACAACCCCCTGAAATGTCCCTATACAAGAATGGAGGAAGAATGGTGGATTTTGTGTTTTGTCCCAAGTCTTGTAGCCACTGAAGTTTCAAAACCCAGCCTCAAATTTACAGTTCAGCAAATTAACAAAGTTGAGGCAGCTGGATAACTTAGGGCTTGTTTATAATAGCTTATAAATAGCTTTTCAATCGTTATTTACAGAACACAAGGTAAGTATCTGAGGGAGGTTTTATCTTGGCTTATGTGAAAATACTTATAAGCTCTTCAAATAAGCAGATGCAAATAAGCCCTAGTCATTCCCAAGGTTAACGAAACATACTGAGAAGCAAAGTACCTGCCCGGCGATATAGTCATTCAAAATTATGGGAAGGCCTCGAATCATGGCCTCTGCAATTGTCCCAGGGCCTGCCTGCAAAAGCAGGAAAAGAATATGAAAATTATGTGCTGTTGTTAAATGGAAGTAAAAAGATTAGTCATTACCTTTGTAATGATGCAATCACAAGCTCCCATGCATTCTTCCATTTTAGTGACGAATCCTTTGACCTAAATGGGTGTAAAGATTAAAACAATAAAAAATCAGCAGCTGCTATGAACACCAACATACGTATAGATTATTTGCTTTGTTTATCAAATGTCTCCAACCTTATGCATCAATTTACGGACAGAAAATTGACTTGGAAGTTTTAAAACCCAGATGCGGAGAGATAGACTCATACTCGAAGCTTATTAATGACAGAGATTCAGTTGAGTGACTTTGAAATATTAGACATACTGAATGCAAAAGCCAATGATGCAAGAACCAAAAAACTTCACCATAAAATAATAAGTGTCAATTGCACAAGTTCTTGATAAAATATAAACGGAATCTCTTGGCTGAAAAAATAAATGGAACCCTCCACAAGTATGTTTCTTTCAGCAGTTAGCCAGCTGAGGACTACTTTGGGAGTATTTGAATGAAACCAAACCATGGTTTGGAAAATAGCTTCTGGAGAATAGATTTTAGAGAGAATAGATTTTGTAAAAAAGTAATTCTAAGAAGTGAGAGTGTTTGGATAGTTGTTATCAGAAACACTTTTTATATATACAAATTACTAAAAAAAAATATAAGTTAATATGATAATTACTAAAAATAGATTTTATGATATATTTTAATTTGAAAGAATAAAATATTTTTTAATAATATATTTTTACCAACATAATTAATAATACATAAGATAATATAATAATAATATAATAATATAATATATATATTATATATAAGATATAATTATAAAATTAATTGAGGGATTAAAATCATATTATTGTTAGAAACGTATTCTAACAGGCACAATTGTACTATCCAATTTGAGCTAGAAGCAAAATGGATTCACTTTTCCTAAAACCATCGTTTTAGGCTCCAAAACCATAGTTTTGGCCCAAATCATAGTTTCAGATTATTTTCCCAAAATTGATATTGTTTGGGTGTCATCCCACCCAAATCATGGTTTTGCCTCCCAAACTATGATTTTGAGGGGCACCCAAACAGGCCCAAATGCTATGAGTAATAAGGCTCCATGTGGTGTCCTTGATGGAGATGGAAAAGGATTGCACTGCATTAAATTCGAGTTGTGTAATCCATAAATTATTTTGCATTGTATCCCCCCTTCCATACCACACTGGACTAAACAGGACCTTAAATCTTCATTAATAGTTTCTTCAATCTATTTTCTAGGAGTGTCACTTATCTTTTTCCATTTTCCTACAAATTTTCTCCCCCGGGATAAATGTCAGACATACACGTTATTTGCCAAATCATGATTAGTTCCTGTGTCCCAGTAAAACCTCAAAAATACTAACTAGTCGGTGAGATAATTTAAAGAAACAATTTTAAAAAAAAAAAGAAGAAAAACTTCCCCATTTTTTCTTTCAAAGAATGTTATGCAAATAAATACAGACACTAGTTGAAATCGCCATCCACCTTACATTAGAATAGGTTGCAAAAAGAGCTTTCAGCATATGTCATGACGAAACAAATCCAGCAGGGGGAGTTGGAGGGAGGGAGAGAGCAAGCATGAGCATTTAGAGCCAAAAATTCATGGGACTGATAAAGTAGAAACAAGCTTAGGAAAGATCTTAAACGAATCAATACCTGCACAGGAACCTTCCAATCAATTGAGAGCAATTTGTTAGTTAGCTTCTTGTTGCGACCGCAAATCACAAGAATTTGACCTATCGCGCCACCAAGATTCTCATCATACAACAAATCTCCAAGAGCCCGAGCAGTAGCCTCAATAGGGCCCATACCTTCTCCGCCTCCCATTAATAGTACAGCAGGCAGATCCTCATCCATGCCTAATTCCCTCTTTAGTTCATCCTACAGCATAAATTAAAGGGGCCAAAGATGGTTAGGGAAACACCTGATTTAACAACCACATTGCCACTGTTAGGTATTCTTGTGACTGCATATTCAAAAAAGTTCACACTTTCACAGAAATTTGTTTGAACTGAATTTTGCACAACAATAAAACATATGTAGGATAAAGATCATTCAGGTCGGGCTAAAAAGAAAGCCAATGAACATGCTGTCTGGACCTAGACTTTTTTAATTAGGCAAAATAGAAGCCTGCTTATGCATTAAATTAGCTTCAATCATCAGGAATTGCTTACAGTAGGGTACCACAAGTTACTGTACTTCTGGATGGGCTGTAGTAATAGAATTTTATCCCTTTGAACAATTGGTCTTAGAGCCGTCCAGAAAATTCTAAAGCCTGATGCAGCTTAAATTACTCGACTCATTACTGTGACTGCATAATTCTAGTATCCAATCTCAATCCATCTGACAATCAAATTAAGGATACTTGAGGAAAATATACATGACACTACATAACAACCTCAAGTCTTGTGAGCGAATCAGCTATCCAATTAATATATCCCTATATGAACATAAAAAACCTTTGGACGAACAGGCTTAACAAAGGACGGCCGTACAGGTAAGCCATAAATCTTTATTTGAGATGGCTGGAGCCCAGCCCTCTGTGCTCTTTTTGCAACTTCTGTTGATGGACAATAGCATCTTGTTACAAGCTTATGAAACCTGAATATACAATGAATAAGATGTCAAAACCAAACTATTCATGTAGTGTTTGAGTAAAAATATGAAAATGGCAGAACTGACCATGTAGGATGGCATGTGCTTAAATCTGTGACAACTGTGGTAAAAACAATCTTCTTTAAAAGACCCTTTGACCTCAATATACGCAGTGGAACATGTTGCATCAGTGGATGCACACTGATTATAATATCCGGCTGGTATTTCATTAGCCCTTTGGCGACCTCACTGTAAAAGATGATAGGATAATCATCATTGATGCGAATTCAGCGTAAAGGTCCTCAATGTCGTTTACATTGAAGTGACAAGACGAAAAATAAACCATAAATTGTTATTCAAAGGTAAGTACGGTCTCACCGAGCTATGAATGTTGAAGTTGCAGCGAAGTTTGACTGATGAACTACCCGCGGGGCAGTTCCATAGTACGTCATTTTCCATAGTGGCCCATGTTTTACCAAAAAACTGTAACTCCTAGGAAGTTGATTGAATGGCCAAGGCGTATGATCAGACCATAAATCAGTAAAAAAACCTGTAAATGAACTCCTGGTGAGAAGATAATATAAAAGAAACAAATATACATTACATAGACCCATACATATAGTAAAGAAACAAAAACAAGAAGTCAAACAAACAACCTGGTAATCATCCCCAAATTCTTCATGAAAAGCCGCCTTGATGGCTTCTGCAGAAGCTCGATGGCCCCCACCAGTGTCACTCATCAAAATTAGAACCTTTTGGGGTTCTCAGCCTCTGCCCCATTCAGTGGTAATCTATCATCCTCCAGAACACCGCACCCATCTTCTCTCAGGACATTATTATCCCCAGAACCATTATCCCCCGAATCAATTCGAAGCGAAGCAAACCCAATTGGGATTTTCTCGCAATGAAACCTAACAGCTCTGTTGAAGTCATTGAATATTTTACGAAAAAAACTTCCTCTACCTCCTAACCTAAGTGAAACGGCCGGTCTTTGCTTTCTTCCCTTAACTGCGCCCCTTACGCTATTGAGGGACAAGAAATTTGATAAAGACGAAGCACGGATATCTGACCCGAGTTTTGAAACCTCGAATCAAACGCAAATCTTCCAAATTGG